>NC_056725.1:1589594434-1589615134 GCF_019279795.1 Protopterus annectens
TTTTTAAGCACTTTGTGAATACCCTGGTGCAGTAGATAAGCCAAAGGGCAGTGCAGAGAACTGGTAGTGCATGTAGCCTGCTTTGAAGTGTAGGTATCTTCTACAAGATTCCCTTATTGGGATGTGCAGGTAGGCTTCTTTTAAATCCAATGTTGCCAGCCAGGCATCTTTGCCTAGCATGGGAAGCAGCTGATGAAGAGTTAGCATCCTGAATTTTGGGATTACCAAAAATGTGTTTAGGATAGACAGGTCCAGGGTAGGATGCCAGGAGTTATCTTTTCTGGGTACCAGGAAATGTCTTGAGTAGAAACCTTGCCCCCATTCTTCTTCTGGAACAGGATGAATAGCCCTGATGCTTAAAAGTGAGAGAACTTGTTTTAAGCCTCTGCCCACTGATTTGGGGGTAGGTCTGGCCAACCGTATGGGGTTGGTAAGGAGTGGAAGTGGAATCTGTATCCTTGGGAAACTATATTTAAAACCCATTTGTCCTGGGTAATGAGTTCCCAATTTATTGCATGCAGGGCAATCTTTCCCCCTAAAGGAACAGTCAGTTGAGCAGGGCTTGGAAGGATTAAAGTTAAGGCACTGAGACAGTTTACCATAGGGGGGAGTCTTACTACTCCCTGCTTTGGTCTGTGAATACCTTGGGACTGAAGCCTGGGTGTTCTGCTGGTTTTGGGTTTGGACTGAGAAAGCCTGGAAGAGGCAGGAAAGGACCAATTCTTAGAGGGCCAATTCCTACTAAATCTGGGAGGTAACACTTGCAGGAAATCTTTACAGTTTGCATAGATTTAGCTTTTTTTCCTTCATCTTTTTAAGTACTTCTTCTGCTTTGTTGCCAAACAGGTGATCTTGGTTTAAGGGAGCATCCAGTAATTTAGCTTTAACATGATCAGGCAAAGATTGCTCCTTAAGCCAAGCATGCCATCTAAGTACAGACCCAGTGACAGCAGCCCTGCAAGATGCCTCTAATGAATCAAGACCACATTGCAAAGTATGTTTTCCAACTTGTTTAGCAGAATGCATTAAATCCTGTAATTCTTTATTTTCAGCACAGTCAGGAATCAACATCATTTTCTATTTAAGCAATCCAATAATATGCTGCTGATACTTTAGCATATGAAACTGGCAGTTTAAGGCCATAATGGCCAAAGTTGCAGAAGTGTATACTTTCTTACCCCATCTATCCAGCGCCCTGGACTCTCTATCAGAGGGATAGGATTTTTGGCAGTAGTAGCCTTGATGCCCTTGGGTCCCTGTGAAATGGTCTCAGGATCCGGAGTAGGATTTTTAAAGAGGAACTTGTGAGAGTCAGGTACCCTGTAATACCTATCAGGTTTTCTGGGAGCAAGAGGTAAAGTGTCAGAGGCCAGGCTAGATTCCAAGAAGGCATCATCTACAATGTCTAGTACAGGAGGAATAGCTAAATGCCTGTGTTGAGGCAGGAGTAAGAATTCCCTAAGCGTCTTTTTGGAGTCAGAGTAATCCTGGCTTTCCCAGAGGAAATGCTCCCTAAGAGTATGCAAGGTTTCACCAAAAGAGAAATCTTCTGGAGGGGAAGCAGAGGGAATGGAGTTCTCTGCATCAGAATCCTCATAGGTAGATACGGGTAAATCCTGGTCCTCAGAGGAAACAGACATTTCAGAATCCTGATCAGAAGAATCAGAAGGAAAATCAGTTCTAGGTCTCTTATGGGGAGAAGGGTGGCTTCCCCTGATTAGAGTAATAAGATCTTCATCCATTCTTATTATTTGTTTTTTAGGCATAGGGGCCTGACCATGCAGTCTGGCAATCGGTTTTCTAGACATGGATCGAGTTTTAGGCCTTGAAGAAGAAGATGGCATTGGCTTAATATGCAAGTCAGTAGGCCTGAATACACCCTTAGAAGCCGGTGCCTGCACAGCGGCTCCGGACCCATCCAAGGTAGAGACATCCGCAGGTTCCACAGTTGAAGAAGCATCTTGCAGCATCCCGGACTCTGAATTGGTCTCAGTAGAGGCCTGCAAATCTGAAGTAGTGGGTATCAGGGGCTGCAAAAGTGCCTCACTGAGTACCAGCGAACTGGTGACTAGCTTAGGAGAAGCGTCGCTGGCAGCTTTGGACCTGTGCGGTCTGTCTCTGTCTTTATCTTTGCATTTTTTTCAGAATGTCGGTAATCAGGTGGCTTACTGAAGCCATTTCTGGATAATTGAACCGAGTACCAAAATATTTGGAAGTGTAAATGAACCAATGATGATGAGGTTTTAATAAGGCACAAAACCGACAGCGAGGCACGTCGTGGTCTGGGCCTACGCAAGGAATGCAGTACAAATAAAAATCTTTATGAGGTATTTGCTTTCCACAAGAAATACAATTATTAACTTTTACTGACATCGGTTTAGAGCAAAAAAAGGATCCCCAATGAGGTACTTAGCTTAGTTGAAGACTTCGGATCTGAAACTCGAAAATGAAAATTTCAGGAGTTGGCCGACCGGCACTTGTGAACTGCTTCTGCTTCAGGCACCGCACGGCAAGAAAGACTAATGTAATGGCATCGGCTGCATGCTTTATACCCCTGACTACCTGACTTCATGGAAGATGAGACAGCAACCGACGCAGGACCCAAGACTTTGATAATCAGGCCGACTGAGGGCTATTGCAAGCAGATAACCCAAATGTGATGACTGCGACAGTGAAACACGAAGAATATCAGGACAGAAGGTAGTGGCAACATTCATGGGGGATATAAAGAAACAGGATAGAAGGAAGTGGTAACATTCATGCAGGGTATAAAGAAACAGGATAGAAGGAAGTGGTAACATTCATGGGGGGTATAAAGAAATGGGAAAGAAGGAAGTGGTAACATTCATGGGGTGTACAAATCTTTCAGAAGCACACTGGGAGATTCAGATCACTAAGATGGATACATCAGGGATAGAACATGAGAGCTTCTTGCACCAAGAAGGATAGAATTCCGAAATTGGGACTAACTAAATTAGAAGGAGTCATGGCAGTCCATTTTAAGGCACTGTTCTAGAACATCTGTCATTTCATTGTATGGTTTAGGGTAGGAGGATGTTCTAGAACAGTTATCATTTCATTGTATGGTTTAGGGTAGGAGGATGTTCCAGAAGTTATTTCATTGTATGGTTTAGAGTAGGAGGATGTTCTTGAACAGTTATCATTTCATTGTATGGTTTACAGTAGGAGGATGTTCTAGAACAGTTATCATTTCGTTGTATGGTTTGCAGTAGGAGGATGTTCTAGAACAGTTATCATTTCATTGTATGGTTTAGGGTAGGAGGAAGGATAAGAATATAAAGATCAAAGAATATGACATGGGATTTTAGAAGGGCGGATTACTCTGTACTGTGAGAGATGGTCAAACTGATGAGTAAACAAGCTACAGGAATGGGGGTAGTGACGGAGCAGTGAGGAGGAGGAGGAGGCAAAAAAGGCAAAAGGAGGAGAAGGACAACATGTCAGCTTAGGAAGGTGAGGTTAACAATTAGGGAAAAGTCCTTGACTACATGAAGGTGAAAGGACCGGGTGAAGAAGAACAGTACAAGAATGCTAGCTGAAAGGCAACAAAGATGGTTAAGCCAACAAAGATAAAACGTTCAACACAACTGATCAAGAAGGAAAGCAATGTTACTTTAAGCAGCATAGCAGAAGGAGAGAAGGTTAAAGTAGAACTGTTCATACTCAGCCAGAAGGAGAGAAGGTTAAAGTAGAACTGTTCATACTCAGCAAAGATGGGAAGGAGATCACAGAAAAATGAAAAAATGCAGATACTGAATACATGTTTTGCTTCAACCTTCAAAAAGAAAGCAAGGGAAGGGTGTCATGCCAGGATGGGGGGTATTGGGGAGACATGAGCACAGAGAAAGAGCAGTGGAGAGATAACTCAGTGACTTTAGTAATGACAGGATTCCTCTCAGGGTTTTTACAAATCTGAGCAGTGTGTTGGCAGACCTCCTTGCAGATCTTTGACAGATCACTGGTTAGTGCCGAAATGCGAGATAACTATAAGACTAGTGAACCTGAACGCTGCAACTGGTCAAGTTGCTTTTCACATATACTGTTTGATTTTTATCTAGTTTTTTCATTTATTTATTTATATTAGATAATGATTTATTTTGCCTGAAATTATGTTATTTTCTTTATTTCCTGCTAAGGTATGTGAGCAAGTTTTTTTTTCTTTTGTGGTTTGTTGGCAAGTTTCTTTTTATGTCTTTTATAGTACCTTTTTTGTTATGGTGGAGTTTTTATTTTGTATAGGTTGGTGTTCAGTTTCTGTGTGGGATTTTGGTTGAGATTGGGTTTGTGTTATTTTTTAGTTACTTATGTACAGCAGAATTACTTTTGGCCACACTCTTTTGCATGTTTTAGGGGACAATTCTGGGAAGCACTGTGTTGATGATTTTTGTGTATTTTTTTAATCAAGTTTTGCTTTGTGTATTCTTTTTTTTTGTCTGACTAAGTTAAGTACAACAGGATTGCTGTCTGATGAAACCACTGTACTGATTTCCATGTTTCTCCATAGCTCCTACTGTTGTGTGACTATGGAGTTAATTTACATTATTAAGCAGAGAAGCCCACTTTGCAAAAACACATATTCGTTGTTATTAGGGAACTCTTTTTTTTTTTTTTTTCATTTTAAAGCTATTGACAAATAGTTCCTCACAGAACACTGATCTGCTTATAAGTAAGGGATGTTCCTTTGAACAAGAGGAGAACAGATAAAAATCCAGGAAACTACAAACCTGTGAGCTTAACAACAAAGGAAAGGAAAGTTACGGAGAATTTTTTTAGAGGAAAGCTGGTAGTATTTTTAGAGGAAAACAATGTTTAGAACAGCCTCCAACTTGGGGTCATGACCAGAAAGAACTGTCCATCAAACCTGACCCAGATTTTTGACTGGGTTGCAGATGAACTTGACAGGGAAGTACCAATATATGCTATCTACACTGATTTCAGCAAGGTGTTTAAATCAATATGAAAGGAAAAATGGAGATGGTGGGTGTAGGTCTGATATTCAGGAAGTGGACAGTTGCATGGCTGAATCTTAGGACACAGAGATTTGTTGTGATATAGGGACTATAGCAAAAATTAATACAGTGGCTAGAGGGGTACTGAAGGAACTTGTCTTTGGGCCAACACTCTATAGTGCTTTGGTACGAGCCACAGTTGAGGTTAAGGAGAAGAGGATCGACCTTCTTCTGATAACACAAAGAGAAGTGCAGTAATAAGAATGGAGGAATAGCCTAAAGAAGGATTTAGACATTTGGTCTGGTAGTTGGCTTAGAGGACTAATGAGCTGTTTCCTGTGGTCCAAAGGCTCAAGGTTTGATTCCCCCAGCCTCCATTGCCTGTCTGTGTGACTCTGAGTAAGCCACTTAACCAAACACCACTCCTGGGCCTAGTGTGAAAAAGGCTGATGGAGACCACTGCTCTACTCCAGAAAACAAATACAGGCAAAATAAAATAAAATAATATAACAGAGAGGCCGACTAAGTTCGCAGAAAGGCAGCCACCGAGGTTCACTGCAAATGAATGTAAAGACTGAGGCCACAAACCCTGGAGTGGAGTTTCAGTGGGAAATGATGGCAATAAACTGGGGGGGGGGTGAGTATTTGGGAGTATTGATCACACCTGGAATGGGCCATCATGAGAACAGCGATAAGACAGTAGCATCAGTAAGCAGAATGTTAGGGTGTGCATTCAGGGCAATAAGGTCCAGAAATAAACAGGAAATGATTCTACAGTTTTAGAGACTTGGTCATCACACATTCTGAGCTATGCATTCAATTCTGGGGGCCATAAAAATAGAGACATCCAGTTCTGGGAGAAATTCAGAGGAGGACCTTCAGAAAGTGTGGGACAGAGAGGAAGAGATATGAGCAGAAATTAGATGAGCCGCAGTCACTGTCACTTGAGACAAAAAGACAGGAGAATATTAGTACACAAGCGCATGCCACGGAGATGTGAAGGGATAATCATGAACAGGAAGAATGGTGAAGGAAGGAAGAAAGGACACAGATAGCAGATTGTAGCGACTAACCATTGCTTGGATCACCAAAAGTACTTCTTCACAGAGAGGGTTGTATACCCGTGGAAAGGACTTCCCGAATGGATGGTGGAGTGAGAACCCAGAGAGACATTAAAAAGAGCTTGGAATAGTTGAAGAAACGGCAAGTGGGAAGGTCTGTCTGTTAGTTGCCATACATGACTAAGGCTATGAGCTGCTGATAAGATTTATTCTGTAGTAAAAAGTTTGATTCCCTCACAGCCTCCATTTGTATGCTGTGTGACTCTGAACATATCACGTAACCAGGCAGTGCTGCCATGTTAACTCTGAAGAGAGGTAGGGGAGGCAGACTTGTATATGCACGTAACGGCAAAATGGGAAGATTTATTGTCTGTTTTTGCCATCAAGCATGTGCACTGCAACACTCACCTCCCAGGGATGCAAATGCCTGAAGAGACATTCTTTGGATAATGGCATACTGTCAGATCTATATCACCTCTGTGTAGAGATGTTACAAGTGTCTGCGTCATCTTTATTCTGTAACATCTTATGGTATCATCTCTGTGTAGAGATGTTACAAGTGTCTGCGTCATCTTTATTCTGTAACATCTCATGGTATCACCTCTGTGTAGAGATGTTACAAGTGTCTGCGCCATCTTTATTCTGTAACATCTTATGGTATCACCTCTGTGTAGAGATGTTACAAGTGTCTGCGCCATCTTTATTCTGTAACATCTCATGGTATCACCTCTGTGTAGAGATGTTACAAGTGTCTGCGCCATCTTTATTCTGTAACATCTCATGGTATCATCTCTGTGTAGAGATGTTACAAGTGCCTGGGTCATCTTTATTCTGTAACATCTCATGGTATCACCTCTGTGTAGAGATGTTACAAGTGTCTGCGCCATCTTTATTCTGTAACATCTCATGGTATCACCTCTGTGTAGAGATGTTACAAGTGTCTGCGTCATCTTTATTCTGTAACATCTCATGGTATCATCTCTGTGTAAAGATGCTACAAGTGTCTGCGTCATCTTTATTCTGTAACATCTTATGGTATCACCTCTGTGTAGAGATGTTACAAGTGTCTGCGCCATCTTTATTCTGTAACATCTCATGGTATCACCTCTGTGTAGAGATGTTACAAGTGTCTGCGTCATCTTTATTCTGTAACATCTCATGGTATCACCTCTGTGTAGAGATGTTACAAGTGTCTGCGCCATCTTTATTCTGTAACATCTCATGGTATCACCTCTGTGTAGAGATGTTACAAGTGTCTGCGCCATCTTTATTCTGTAACATCTCATGGTATCATCTCTGTGTAGAGATGTTACAAGTGCCTGGGTCATCTTTATTCTGTAACATCTCATGGTATCACCTCTGTGTAGAGATGTTACAAGTGTCTGCGCCATCTTTATTCTGTAACATCTCATGGTATCACCTCTGTGTAGAGATGTTACAAGTGTCTGCGTCATCTTTATTCTGTAACATCTCATGGTATCACCTCTGTGTAGAGATGCTACAAGTGTCTGCGTCATCTTTATTCTGTAACATCTTATGGTATCATCTCTGTGTAGAGATGTTACAAGTGTCTGCGCCATCTTTATTCTGTAACATCTCATGGTATCACCTCTGTGTAGAGATGTTACAAGTGTCTGCGCCATCTTTATTCTGTAACATCTCATGGTATCACCTCTGTGTAGAGATGTTACAAGTGTCTGCGTCATCTTTATTCTGTAACATCTTATGGTATCATCTCTGTGTAGAGATGCTACAAGTGTCTGCGCCATCTTTATTCTGTAACATCTCATGGTATCACCTCTGTGTAGAGATGTTACAAGTGTCTGCGCCATCTTTATTCTGTAACATCTCATGGTATCACCTCTGTGTAGAGATGTTACAAGTGTCTGCGCCATCTTTATTCTGTAACATCTCATGGTATCACCTCTGTGTAGAGATGTTACAAGTGTCTGCGCCATCTTTATTCTGTAACATCTCATGGTATCACCTCTGTGTAGAGATGTTACAAGTGTCTCCATCTTTATTCTGTAACATCTCATGGTATCACCTCTGTGTAGAGATGTTACAAGTGTCTGCGTCATCTTTATTCTGTAACATCTTATGGTATCATCTCTGTGTAGAGATGTTACAAGTGTCTGCGCCATCTTTATTCTGTAACATCTCATGGTATCACCTCTGTGTAGAGATGTTACAAGTGCCTGGGTCATCTTTATTCTGTAACATCTCATGGTATCACCTCTGTGTAGAGATGTTACAAGTGTCTGCGTCATCTTTATTCTGTAACATCTCATGGTATCACCTCTGTGTAGAGATGTTACAAGTGTCTGCGTCATCTTTATTCTGTAACATCTCATGGTATCATCTCTGTGTAGAGATGCTACAAGTGTCTGCGTCATCTTTATTCTGTAACATCTTATGGTATCACCTCTGTGTAGAGATGTTACAAGTGTCTGCGCCATCTTTATTCTGTAACATCTCATGGTATCACCTCTGTGTAGAGATGTTACAAGTGTCTGCGTCATCTTTATTCTGTAACATCTCATGGTATCACCTCTGTGTAGAGATGTTACAAGTGTCTGCGCCATCTTTATTCTGTAACATCTTATGGTATCATCTCTGTGTAGAGATGTTACAAGTGTCTGCGCCATCTTTATTCTGTAACATCTTATGGTATCATCTCTGTGTAGAGATGTTACAAGTGTCTGCGTCATCTTTATTCTGTAACATCTTATGGTATCATCTCTGTGTAGAGATGCTACAAGTGTCTGCGCCATCTTTATTCTGTAACATCTTATGGTATCATCTCTGTGTAGAGATGTTACAAGTGCCTGGGTCATCTTTATTCTGTAACATCTTATGGTATCATCTCTGTGTAGAGATGTTACAAGTGTCTGCGTCATCTTTATTCTGTAACATCTCATGGTATCACCTCTGTGTAGAGATGTTACAAGTGTCTGCGTCATCTTTATTCTGTAACATCTTATGGTATCATCTCTGTGTAGAGATGCTACAAGTGTCTGCGCCATCTTTATTCTGTAACATCTCATGGTATCACCTCTGTGTAGAGATGTTACAAGTGTCTGCGTCATCTTTATTCTGTAACATCTTATGGTATCATCTCTGTGTAGAGATGCTACAAGTGTCTCGCCATCTTTATTCTGTAACATCTCATGGTATCACCTCTGTGTAGAGATGTTACAAGTGTCTGCGCCATCTTTATTCTGTAACATCTTATGGTATCATCTCTGTGTAGAGATGTTACAAGTGCCTGGGTCATCTTTATTCTGTAACATCTTATGGTATCATCTCTGTGTAGAGATGCTACAAGTGTCTGCGCCATCTTTATTCTGTAACATCTCATGGTCCAGTGAAACCTACTTTTAAGGCCTTTATAGGAAGTAACAGTGTCCACTGCTCCAACTGGTCAATGTGGAATCTCTGCTCCTCAGGTCAACTTTCTCTAGCAGAAGATAACCCATGTGAGCTCTTGACCTGCTAGTGAAAAATCCAACTTTAGGATCTGTGTTGCTTTCTGTACTGAAAGGAGAGATACAAACTAAGACTGGAGGGAAATGTCCAACACTTCAGACCCCGGTCATGTCCAACACTCCAGGCCCTGGTCATGTCCAACACTCCAGACTCCAGAACCCGGTCATGTCCAACACTCCAGGTCCCGGTTATGTCCAACACTCCAGAAACCGGTCCTGTCCAACACTTCAGGCCCCGGTCATGTCCAACACTCCAGACTCCAAGACCCGGTCATGTCCAACACTCCAGGCCCCGGTCACGTCCAACACTCCAGACCCCGGTTATGTCCAACACTCCAGAAACTGGTCATGTCCAACACTCCAGACCCTGGTCATGTCCAACACTCCAGAACCCGGTATTGTCCAACACTCCAGACCCCGGTCATGTTCAACACTCCAGACCTCGATCATGTCCAACACTCCAGACCTTGGTCATGTCCAACACTCCAGAACCCGGTCATGTCCAACACTCCAGACCCCGGTCATGTCCAACACTCCAGACCCCGGTCACGTCCAACACTCCAGACCCCGGTCATGTCCAACAGTGCAGAGCCCAGTAACAAGGTCTTATGCAAAAATGAAATTGTTTAAGTACTATAACTGAGTAGCCAATTATTCCTTCCACTCCATTGCATCAACCATGTTCTCCGGTATACAGCTATTTATTTATTTGTTTAAATTTGTTAACCGAGAACGGATCCGCTTGAACCATTTCAGACCTATCTGGGATACATATATGAAATACTTCAACAGTGATTAACAAACGGTTTGGTAACATTATCTAAACCCATAATAAGAAATAGGCCTAGAGTAACAGAACAGCATTTCACAGGTAAGATAAGAATTTAGACAGTGAACTCAAAGAAAAAACTGTATAGTATCTGCCTTATATACAGTTAGATGTAGGAAGGAGGGGGTAAGAAGCAGATGAATGAGATTAAGATAGGGAAAGGGGTCAATGGCTGGGTAAAAAGAAACTGGATGATACAGGTTGAAAGTAAGGAGATGGAAACTGTGAGATTCAGGGTTTAGTGGCATAGGTTATATTATATGCTAGATGCTAAATGTGAAAACTAAACGCTAAAAAGTGTAATATCATCACTTTTTGGTAGACAACCCATCAATGCAACACACACATATCACTACAAACTGAAAATTATACAGGAAGAACTTGGGTTGATAGCTTCCTCTCTTTTGACAAGTTTGCTTGTCAAGAAACCCTTGTATTTGTACCAGCATCCTGCAAGAAGTCGATAATACCCAAAGAGGGTAAAGATCCACTGCATCCAGCTTTATACAGGCCCATTTCAATACTAAACCATGATTATAAAGTAAAAAACAAAAACTAGTACCGCAACCCAGAAATGCCAGTCGACAGCGTAATAAATAAAAAGAAGTTCAATTACCATACGGTGCTGTCGCTGGTGGCTACACCTATTAAACACAGTTAAAACAAAACTCAGCGTCTCCTGACAGTTCAAGGCAGAAAATACGTAATTCCTTCTTAACGTCTTCAAAACTACTCCTGAAGGGAAATCGTAGTCATCATAGGCACAGTCAAATAAAACGACAATGATGCTTCCAAACAAAAAATGATGGTCAGTCTCCAAATTGGTGAAACACAGCTTTATTCACAAAGTGCACAAAGTTAGCGCTTTCGCCGTTAGGCTTCATCAGACTATAAAAAGTATTCAACAGCAGTTGTTTAAAAAGTCCGCTCTATTCGGTGATAGGTTACATTTAATTAATTGAAATTTAAAGCGCCCTGACTAGCATATAAATAAAATTCATACACATCTTTAAGTGTAAAGGGTAATAACACTAACTAAAAACCTATATTAAAACAAAACTTTTCTTAAAAACTTTACATATGATAAAATCATGTACATTAAGTTATTCCTAGATAACTATCACATCAAAATTATTAACAAAAAATCCATTCATTATTTACGAACATCATGGCCTTGGAATTCTTCTACTTTTCAAGACAGGTTTAATATGGATTTTATCATATAAGCCCGGTGGGTCATCGGCTCTAAGTCTGATGATCCACCTAAGCTCACACTCTAAAGTATGATTTATTAGATCACCCCCCCTATAATAGGGTGTTAAATGTTGTATAACACTAAATTTAAAGCTGTGACCGGGGCCTGTCATTTTACTATGTCTGGCCAATGCATTGAATTCTGACCCTTTCCTAATGTGGTAATTGTGTTCCCTAATGCGGTCCTTAAAAGACCTGTTGGTTTTCCCTACATAAAATGAGGGGCATGCTTCACATTTAGCCAAATATACCACATTTCTGCTATTACAATCTGTATTAGTATTAAAATGGAATGTACGCCCCGTGACAGGATGTAAAAAAGTCAGATCTTCATTTATGTATACACAATGGTTACACATACCACATGTTACTGTATTCCTATCCATATTTACAGAAATCTGTTTGTGCCCAGTATTTTTTGGTCTACATAATATCCTTTTTAAATTAGGTTTATTTCTGTATGTAATCCTGGGCTGAGGTCCCACTATACTAGCCACATCACTATCTGATAACAAAATATCCCAACTTTTATAAAACATCTCCCTAATTTCCCTCACATCTCTAGTGTAAGAAATGATAGGTCTAACCTCCGTAGTCGGTGGTGGGGGGGTCTCTCCATGCTGTCCAATCCGGTCAGAAAAAAAGGGGCAAGCCCTAGTAGACCGAAGATTGTGTACTTCTAGGATGACCTTATCAACTAATTCAGGGTCATAGTTCCTATCAATAAACCTCATTCTCATTTCTTCTATTTCCTTCAAATAACATTCATCTGTAGGATTATACCTGGATGCTCTCATAAATTGACCTTTTAGTATATTATAGAAAATATGTTTGGGATGCATACTATCTCTGCAAAGCAGTGTGTTCGATGACATAACTTGCGGTGTATAGAAGTGTTCAGAAGTCCACTGTCCAACCTAAACACTTCCACATCCAAGTATGAAATCCTACTATTAGAATAACTTAAAGTAAACCTAAGGAAATCTGTAGAGGAATTCATGAAACTCACAAACTTCTGAAGTGTATCTACTTCCCCAAACCATATAAAAAAGAGGTCATCCACAAATCTACGGTATAAGCCCCCAAACTCCTTGAACAGAGGTGAATCATGTAGAAACCTATCCTCCCATGCAGCCATAACAAGGTTGGCGTAGCTATTGGCACACGAAGTGCCCATAGCTACGCCATCCCTTTGGAGGTAGAAGTCCTCACCAAAAATAAATAAATTATTGGATAGCACCATCTCCAAATAAAGTGTAATTAAATCAATTTTATCAGCAGAAAAATCAGAATGGAGTCGTAAATAATCTTGTACATAATTAATTCCTGTTTCGTTTGGTATCACCGTGAAAAGGCTCACAACATCTAATGTCACTAATAAGTACTGTCTCCCCTCATCTAAACCCTTAGTATATGTGTATAGATCTAACAAGAATTGTTTACTATCTTTCAAGATGTATATATTCTTATCGACCAGAGGTCTAAGTACTGTCTCTACATAGATCGATAACGGTTCAGTTACCCACCCCTGGCCTGCCACAATAGGCCTCATGGGGGGGTCAATACAGGATTTGTGCACCTTGGGTAATCCCTGTATAATCGGTACAACTGGATGCTTGACTTTAAAGTACTGATATAGTTCTTCAGTGATACTGGATGACATAAGGAGATCATCCAAGGTATAGTATACATCAAAGACTTTCTGTCCAACCATTGCTTCATCGATTTTATCATAAAAATTCCTATCACTCAAGAGCTGTATCATTCTATTATTATAATCCGAGGTATCCATTAACACAATGGGACCACCCTTGTCTGCTGGTCTGATTATAAGCTTCTCATCATTCCTCAAACCCTTCAATGCTTGCCTCTGTTTATAATTCAGGTTTTGGCCATGTTTCATATGTTGATGTGTTTCAAAGTATGTATGTATATTATTCTCAATTACTCTCCCAAACACATCTACCACCGGATGTAATTGGGGGACATATGTACTATTCGGGCGAAAGCGGAAAGCATTTTGACTATTATTAACTGAGCCATAATCTAATCTTAACTGAACATTTCTAGTAAACATTTTGGTGTCAATAACCAAATCCACTACATTGTCTCCACAAGTAGGTATAAAATTTAAGCCCTTATTTAAAACTTGTACTTCATTTTCATTTAAAATTCTAGTGGAGAGGTTCACTATTAGTGTGGAGTCTTCTCCCACATTCTTTTGAGTGTGGGTCCATTGTAATCCTCCATCGACCCCTTTCTTTTGTGTCTGCCTCTGCTCCCTGAACGTTTTCCAACAAACATGATAAACTATAATATTTAGGAGTATGGACTAGAAATGACTCTGTGGTGGCAGCTAAGAATATGTGGGAAGAGACTAAACAGAAGATAATACAAAAATTGAGAAAATGGAAGTTTTGTGATATGGATACTAAGATAGAAGCCATTAAAATGTTTTTAGTCCCTTCAGTCTTATACACAGGTAAGGCATACTTTTATCAACCGGAAGAGAAGTTGTGGATAGCAATTAAAAAAGAGTTGAAAGATTTTACCTGGGAAGGGAAGACAACAGGGATCATGTGGGATAAGATGATTCGACCAATAGAATAAGGCAGACTAGGATTACCCAATTTGTCGGGGTATTTTACAGCAACACAATTAAGGCACATATATACTACAAGCAGAAAACTATAATTCAAAGTGGAAAGGAATGACACTAACACAGGGAGGAAGCTCATAAAATAAAGAAAGATTGGGATTTTGGATGCAGTCTGTTAAGGAGAGCAACCAAAATCATACAGAGTATTATATTCATAAAATAGCAGGGAGTATTCTAAGAACAAAACCAGTACGAGAATGGAGAAAAGAGATTTTTCCGATACGGTTGACTGTGGTCAGGGATGCAGATAATAGGCAAGAGAGGGCTGGAATTTACTGGAGCAAGCTGGCAAAGGAACCAAGGTATTGGGAGTAAATAACTAGAAAGGGAAAGGTAACAGAATGGGAAGAGGCCAAAAATGTATTTGGACTGCAGGTTAGAGATTGTCTTCTGTATCAAGGATTGATTTCAGAGTATAAGCAAAGGGAAAGAAGTAGGGAGGTCTTAAAAGAAAGGCCAGCACTGGTGGAGTTTTTAATAGAATGTCAAACAGACGCTGCTGTTAAAAAGGGAATAATTAGCAAAGCATATAAAATACTGCACAATAATTATGAGTCAATCAGAGGAGCTTAGAAAGGATTGGGAAAAGAGACTGGATCAGCAATCCACAAAGAGACAATGGGGAGATGTATGTGCATCTCCCAAATAAGCAACATAGTCTAGAAGATTTAGGATCTTTGCCTGGAAGTGTTTACATAGGTATTTTTATACCCCAGGTAGACTCCAAAGAATTTTTTCTCAGGTGGATAGCAAATGTTGGAGGTGTGACAGGCAAGAAAGAGGTAGCTGGGAACATATTTTTTGGAGGTGTGAAGAGCTGGCAGACTTTTGGGATTCCCTGCAGATCGCTCTGTCAGAGATGTTGGTTGAGCGGATTGGACTGACTGGGGAGATGATTTTTTTGAGTTATGCCACAGAAAGTACAGTTTTGTACCTACCATAAATGTAGATGTTCGAGGATTCCATTGCTGCAGTCCTGACTATTGGGTATAGTCCGCGTCCAGTCGGCCCGAATACCAGAGTATAAGGCTGACGTCGGTCATGGCGCCTTAGACTGACGTCAGTACGTCAGGGTACTAATGCGCATGACCGACGTCATATCCTCAGTCTTTTCTTGCCCCAGATGTCAGAAGACCCCAAAAAGACAAGTCCCAAAAAACCTGCACCAAAAACATGTACAATATATACAACAATATATACAAAAATATAACCATGTAAACTCACCTACACAACCACCCCTAAATACAGAGCGGAAGCAGGGAGGGTAAATTGGACTGCAGCAATGGAATCCTCGAACATCTACATTTATGGTAGGTACAAAACTGTACTATGTTCTTCGTCTTCCATTGCTGCAGTCCTGACTATTGGGTAGAATCCCAAAGCAGAGGTAAGGGAGGCTGGCAAATTATAAAGAAGTAGGAGCTGACAACATGCCTTGCAAAACAGCTGTGGCAAAACCAGCCCTGGACTTAGAGTAGATAGGAAGGTGATAATGCTTAGGGAAAGTATGCACTGAACTCCAAGTAGCTGCTTCCAAAATATCCTTAGTTGCCACCCCTTAGAAATGCTGTTGAAGTGGCAGTAGCCCTAGTGGAATGAGGCCTAATCCCAGCTGGAATCTCCTTGCCATGATGGGAATAACAAAATGCAATGCAAAAGCCAATCCACCTGGAAATAGTTTGTTTTGACACAGGCTTGCCCTGTGAACTCAAAGCAAAAGAAACAAACAACTGCTGAGACTGCCTAAAATCCTTAGTCCTGCTTAAATAATATCTCAATTGCCTGTGTACATCTAAAGTGTGCAAAATCTTTTCCCCTTTATTTTGGGGGTCTGCATAAAAAGTAGGCAAATGAATAGTTTGGTTTAAAGCCACACTAGAAACCACCTTAGGCATAAAGGAAGGATTAGTACGTAATGATACCCTATCCTTATGGAAAATCAAAAGGGCTCTACTGCCATAAGGGCCTGCAACTCAGACACCCTTCTTGCAGAAGTAATAGCCAACAGAAAAGCAGTCTTCCATGACAAGTATTTCAATTCAGCAGTAGCCGCAGGCTCAAAAGGTTGTAGAGTAAGTTTTTCCAACACAAAATTGAGATCCCAAGCAGGAGTAGGAGCTCTCGTGGGGGTCTTATATTCTTTGCCCCTCTAAGAAACTGCTTGAACAAAGGATGCGAAAACAAAGGTGGGTCACAATCATAGTGAGCTGAAATTGCTGCAGCATGAATCTTAATGGAAGAGAAGGACAAACCTTTGTCCAATAACTCAGTAAGATATTGAAGAGCCACACTCAAATTAGGCTCAGAAATCTCCAAATTCTTTGCTGTACTCCAAAATAAAAATCTCTTCCATTTTTCATGCATACACCTTCCTTGTACTAGGTCTTCTAGCTTCCATAATCACATTTAAAACTTGTTGAGGAAGTTGAGACCTGCTGTGCTTCAACAGAGAATATGCCAGGCTGTTAGATGAAGAGAGTGAAGCTTGACATTGAGCAGATGACCGTCCTTCTGAGATAACAGATGAGGAATCAGAGGTAAAGGCCATGGAGGCTTTACCAGACTGTAGTAGTGGATACCAGTGTTGCCGCGGCCAATCTGGAGCTATCAAAATCATCCTTGGCCTGTCTTGTCTGACCTTTAATAGTACCTTTGGAAGAAGAGGCAGAGGTGGAAAGGCATAGACATGAAGGTTTTTCCAACTGAAAGACAGAGCATCCACTTTCCAAGCTGTGTGATGAAACCCCTTTGTGCAATACTTTGGCAGCTGGTGGTTTAGTGGAGAAGCGAACAGATCTATGTCTGGAGTTCCCCATGACACTGTCAATTTCTGAAATACATGAAGATCCAGTTTCCACTCGTGGGGATCCATGATTTGTCTGCTTAACACATCTGCTAGGGAGTTCTGTGCTCCTGGCAGAAACCTTGCCTGAAGAGTTAGTTGCAAGCTTAACGCAGTCTCCCATAAAATCATTGCTTGCCTGCATAGAGGATAAGAATGTGTTCCCCTTGCTTGTTGATGTACCACATGACAGTTGTGTTGTCTGTTAGAATCAACACCTGCCCTGGAAGAAGTAACTCCTTGAAAGCCATCAATGCAAACTGGACTGCTAACATCTCCTTCATGTTGATATGTAGATGCTGTAGTCTGGCAGGCCACTTGTCTTGTATCCACTTTCCATTTAGATGAGCTCCCCAAGCAATGTCCGAGGCATCTGTCGTTAAAATCTGACTCGCCTCTGGCCGGGTCACAGAGAGTCCCTTGTTTAGGTGACATTCCTGAGCCCACCACAAGAATTCCTTTTGAAGGCAAGGTATTATTTGAATGACAGTGTCCAAATCCTGGCAGTGCTGTGTCCATACATTTTTGAGATACCATTGCAGCTTCCTCATATGCAGTTTGGCATTGGGAAGCACCAGAATACAAGATGCCATGAACCCTAATGCTTGAAGGACTGTCCTTGCAGTCAGCACGGACTGATGAGATAGTTGATGGAAGTAAAGTGACAGACTCTTTTGTTTGTCCGGGGTAAAAAAAGGCCATCTGGGCTGCTGTATTCAGTCTCACACCCAGAAAGCACATGTCTTGAGAGGGTACTAGACTGGACTTTATTTCGTTCACAGAATACCCTAGGCATCTTAGCACTGCTATGACATATTCCAGATGCTGTAGAAGGTCTTCCTTTTCTTGAGCCAGAATCAGGCAGTCGTCCAAGTAAGGATAGATTTGAATTCCTTGAAGCCTGAAGTAAGCTAACACTGGAGCCAGAACCTTTGTGAATACTCTGGGCGCAGTAGATAAGCCAAAGGGCAATGCAGAGAACTGATAATGAAAATCTCCAGTTCGAAACCGCAGATACTTCCTGCAACCTAGCCTTATAGGCACATGAAGATAAGCTTCCTTGAGATCTAAAGTTACCATCCAGTGATCTTTGCCCAGCAGAGGTAAAAGCTGTTGTAACGTCAACATCTTGAACTTGGGAATGTCCAGATAAGTGTTGAGGATAGATAAATCCAAAATTGGTCTCCACGTGTTCCCCTTCTTTGGTACTAGGAACAGGCGAGAATAAAATCCTAAGCCCCTTTCTGATACAGGGACTGGCTGAATGGCCCCCATCTGGAGTAACTGAGAAACCTGCTTGCGAGCCTCTTTTCTTTGTGGAGGAGGAACGTCTGGCATGCCTTTGAAAGGGGGCATTGTGTGGAAATAAAATCTGTAACCGTGATGAATGATATCCAACACCCATCTGTCTGGAGCAATTAAATCCCAATTTTCTTTGAAAAGAGACAGTCTTCCTCCCAAAGGAGCTGCCAGACGAGAATCCACTGGCAGCTGAAAAGGCAGGTCATTGGGTCTGTTTACGAAAGGACTGACCCCTGCCCTCACCAGAAGTCTGAGCAGGTGAACTCCCTGATCTAGGCCTAAAAGAACCTTGAGCCCTGCCCCTACCACGTCTAGACCTACCCCTAGACTGGGAATCATAAGCAGGATATGTCCACCCCTTAGCAGGCCAATTTCTACTAAACTGCGGAGGCTGCACCTGCAAAAAATCTTTAACAGTCTGCATAGACTTAGCTTTGTCCTCCATTTTCTTTAAAACTGCTTCCACAGGCGGTCCAAACAACACATCAGACTGTAAAGGAGCATCCAAAATCCTTGTCTTAACATGCTCAGCTAAATTCTGATCTCTCAACCAGGCATGTCTGCGAAGAACAGAACTAGTAGCAGCCACCCTCGAGGAGGCCTGTACAGCATCAAAACCACACTGCAAAGAATGCTTACCCACTTGTTCAGACACATGAACCAAATCCAGCAACTCTTTACACTCAATACCTTCCGCCAAAGCATCCACCTTAGATTTCAATTGTGAAAGGAGATAATTTTGATATTTTAGCATGTGAAACTGACAATTCAACGCCCTCATGGCTAGAGTGGAAGAAGTATACACTTTCTTTCCCCACCTATCCAAAGCCCTTGCCTCTTTATCAGAGGGTACAGGATTTTTAACCACAGAAGCTTTAACACCTTTAGGCCCCTGAGAAACAGTTTCTGGGTCCGCCCTAGGACTCTTAAACAAATACTTATGAGCTTCGGGCACCCTATAATACCTATCAGGCTTAACAGGAGCAGGAGGCAAGGAGTCAGGGTTCAGGGAAGCCTCTGCTGAAACATCCTCCACCACATTCAACACAGGAGGAATAGCTAAGGGCCTATGCTGGGGTAAAAACAAGAATTCCCTAAGCCTTTTCCTGGAATCAGAGTAATCCTGGCCTTCCCATTTAAAGTGCTCCCTCATGGAGTGTAGAGTCTCTGAAAATGAAAAATCCTCAGGAGGAGAAGCTGTAGGAGTGGAATCATCCACATCAGAATCAGAATAAGTAGGATACTCCTGTAAGTCTTCCACAGAAGACTCTGAAGCCTGTGAACACTGTTCAAAACTATCAAACTCCTGTTCCACCCTAGGCCTCTTATCATGGGGGCATAGAACCTCTAATCATAGTAATCAACTCTTCTGCCATTTTAAGCATATGTTTCTTAGGCACAGAGCCCGAAATGCCAGGAGAAGCCCCCACAGAAGCTGAACTTGGCCTACCTCTAAAGGAAGCTTTGGCAACAGAAGGAGAGGCCCTAACTACCTTGGGAAGAGAGGGAAGAACAGTTACCCGAGAAGCGCCCTCAGCCTGGCCTACCTCCTGAGAGGGCACATCCTGTAACAATAAAGTTTCTGCCTGAGACTCCATGGAAACTCCTGGCAAAACCTCTGGCTCCACTGAGCCTTCTAAAGAACCGACGTCCGGGACTGCCGGTTCATCAACCCTAGGCTTCACTGTTTTGTCCTTGCGCTTCTTGGAAACGGGCCGGAGCATCCGACGGCATATTATAATTACAACGCTTCCCAAACACTAACCTGGCACAATCTAGCCTCCTCTTAATAGTGCGTTTGTTAAATCTAGCACAAGAACGGCAACCAACAACGCCGTGCTCAGGCCCTAAACAAGGTATACACAATGTATGATAATCCCTATGCGGTATCTGCTTCCCACAAGAAATACAGTTATTCACTTTTCTGACATCCGTTAAATACTGAGGCAAGAAAACCAAAATGTTCCCCAACGGGTACTTAGCCAACTCTGTTTCGGTCTGAAACTCCGGTTTGAAAATCTCAGAACGCCAACCTGCACCGCAAAATTGCTTCTGCATCGACCATGCGGCAAAAAGACTGGGGATATGACGCCGGTCATGCGCATTAGTACCCTGACGCACTGACATCAGTCTAAGGCGCCATGACCGACGCCAGCCTTATACTCTGGTATTCGGGCCGACTGGACGCGACTATACCCAATAGTCAGGACTGCAGCAATGGAAGGCGAAGAACAAAATTTGGTTTTTTAAATTGGCCCTAGAAAAAAAAAATAAAAAATAAAGCCTTTGGGCTTT
>NC_056725.1:1589615634-1589638733 GCF_019279795.1 Protopterus annectens
TCAGTTTCCCACTCTCTAACTTTGTTTTTGTACCAGTTAAGGGCCTTACTAAATAAATATGATTTTAATGAGTCCCAAACCATGACTCTACTGATTTCTGTTGCATTATTAATTTCAATAAATGATTAGTTCTGACAACATCCAGGGTCTGCATTCTTTAATTTTCGTGATATATGATGGAATTCTAGTTGAGGGGATTAAAGGTTTAAGCTCTGTTTGGAGCTTCATTATCAGAGTCATGATCTATGAAGGGGCATGGAACTATTGAGAAGTTAAGGATTTTTTTTGTAAATCTTGAACTAAGAATGATTTGTCTATTCTGGTTTCTGTTCCAAATCTATGGTCTTGATGGGAAAATAATAAGGATTTATCATCTTTTACTTTAAAAGTATCTATTAAATAAAATGAATCAATCCATCTTTTTAAGGATTTTGAAATAGTTGCTATGCAAAAACACTTCTTGATGGTTTCAGAAGCTTCTAAGGTACAATTAGTCTCCTCCCAGTATAAGATTTCCTTTATAATTGTTGGAAATAAAATCTAGGTGTTTTTTAACCGTTCCTGCTCCAATTCCTGGGAACCAATATAAATTAGCTAAGGTCCATATTCTGTTATTAAATCTAATTATAACAAATGCTAGTAGACCTTCTTTGTCTTCATATTTATAAATAACTTTTGGAGTGATTATGTTTTTCTTCCAGAGAAATGATACTCCTTTTGTCTTTGTTCTATAGGAGGATTGAGCTAAGACTGTATAGACCTTAGGGTTCCAAATAAAGCTATCATTTGTCTTAAAATGTGTTTCCTGGAGAAATACTACTTGTGCCTTATTTAGATTTAAATATTTTAGTAAGTTTGATCTTGTATTTGCATTATTTAAGCCATTAGTATTTAATGATAAGAATGTTAAATCCATTTCAAGTTATTGTTGGAAGAAACTTTTTGCTTCTTTTTTTTTTATTTTGATTATAGTAGTTATACCATATTCTTTGATTACACTGAATGTTATTTTTATGTGTGTAAACCTGGGAATATAATTTAATGTTCTTTCTTCTTTAAATACAAGTAGGGTAAAATTCTGGACAGGCTTTAAAAAGTACTTCTATAAAACATTAATTCTAAAGTATCAAATATAAGTAAATATGAATTTCCCATTAAATATGGAATGAAAATCATTCCTAATCCAATAGATAAAGATAGATCTATTGGATTATCTCTCATACCTTTAACCAACAATATCAACTGAGCTCCGTATGTTAAACTATTATATGGATAATTTTCTTAAAAGAGATATGAAATTCTATATTATTCTATTATTGTTCTATAGTATTTTATATGTCAGGATTGAATGTTAGTAGTGTAAACAATTATTATGATGACTTAGAAAATATCCAATATTTAGTTACCCTTAAGAGATCCCAAACATGTCAGATATGTAATTTTGGATAAATTAAATGCAACAGACGAGCATACACTAAATAAGCCAACAACAAATAGATTATTACTAAAATAATTTGACTAAATGGACTCAGCAGGAGACCATGAGTGATTACCAATGAAATATGAATTTACTGTAGGTGTACTGTGTTCCTTTAAGGTATTCTGACACATAGTAGAGGTGCCCTACATTCTAGTGTGCAGTGCTTTTACATATTTATTGATTTACAAGGCAGAGTCTAAGAATGAACTATGATCACCCTGACAATTCCGATAATGCTTAGGGCACCTCCTGCTTCCAGAATGGGTAATCACATCAGGTCTAGAATGAATGTGATTAATTAAATAGTATTTAGAGCATCTTAAAGAGTTCTCAGGGCAGTTAGAATACTCTTAAGCCTCTCCTCCCTTGACCAAAAACAGAGATTTCTCTTCCCTTTTTTTCCCTTGTTTTAAATCAGTACTAATAAAAGAAATTCAGCAAACACAGGTAAACAGAAATAACATTCAGTAGTCCGTCTTGTACATGACTCTCAATCCATTAAACAAGTCGGTGACTAACATCACTTTAGTTGTTGTTGTTTGTTTTTTGGCTTTTTCCTGGTAAGGGGTTGCCACAGCGGAACTCCGGTCCGCTAATGATTGGCAGTAGATGTTTTTTACGAAACGCCGAAGTGCCAGCTCGATGCCCAACCTTCAACCAAGGCACGCCCATTTAAGCATGCATATCTTTCGAACTCTACCCAACCGTGGGGAGGACATGCAGACTCCACATAGAAGGCCCTCTCAAGCCAAGCTGAGAATCAAACAGGAGAACCTCTTGCTGTGAGGTAACAATGCTACCGCCGTACCACCGCTGCATAAGACAAATTAGAAATAATTTCCTAGCTCTCTAAATTTTCTGATAAAGCAAAAAGTTAACTATAAGCTATTTTAACTAAAAGTATAAAGCATTTCAATTTTTACTTGCATGTATACTTTTCTACTTGTATTATAGTGTCAGTAGCTGTGTTTGAAATCTGTGCAATACTTCACTTCTTCAAATCATTCCTTTTTCAATTCAGGTTTTGTTTTGTCAAAACGGCAAGAATATTTCAAGGGCACAATTAATATTTAGACTGATGTTTCAAATAAATAACTTGTCAGTTGCCAATTGAGTTAGTTTAGAATGTATGGTTAGTGAAAATATAGCATGTTGCAAAAAATAATATGTATTTTTTCGTGTGCTCTAGAGACTGTCGTATGCAAGTGACATATATAATGTAGCATATATAGAGCAGATAGCTTATGGATTCAGGTTGTTAAAGTAAGTTATGCTTATTAATCAGGCAGTTTCATTTAAATTCACAAGTAATTTGGGGACATTTCAGTTGAGTTTCCAGGAATGTGTAGTCCAATGTGAGTAATTGAGTCTACTTTTCCTCATAAAAATATGTCACAATTCATTAAACAAAGCCAAGTCTAACATCTGTCTAATAATCATTATAAAGACAAAGAATAGTAATTTCCTAGCTCTTCAAACTTTCTGATATCGCATAATGTTGACAGTAAGCTATTTTAACTGGAAGACTAAAACATTTCAGTACTTCCTTGTGAATATATATATTTTACTTTTACTGTAGTGTCAAGAACTGTCTTTGAAATCCTAAGCATTACTTCTTTCAAGTCATTCATTTTACAGTTCAGATTATATTTTGTCAAAATGTCAGTAGCATTTCAAGGGCACATTTAATATTTAAACTGATATTTTAAATGAATAACTATCAGTTACCAAGTGAGTTTGTACAGAGTGTGAGGTAACTGCAAAGATAACATGTTGCAAAAAGTAATATGTATGTTGTCATGTGCATTAGAGACTGACAATTTCAAGTAACGTATAAAATGCAACTTTTACAGTGCAGACAGCTTGTGAAATCAGCATGTTAAACTGAGTAGTACTTTTTAATCAAGCAGCTACATTTAAGTGCACATGTAGTTTGGGAACATTTCAGTTGTGTTTCCAGGAATATGTAATCCTATGAGGATAAATCATAAAATATTACAAATAGTCCTATTATGTATTTATTTTACCTTGCTTAGGTTGTTTTTCATTTTAATAACTAAACATTGCTTTTTTTATTATTTGTTATCTGTGAGGCTAAATGCACTTCACAGGTTCACAGTGTCCTTAGAAACTGCAGCAGTTGTTTACTGTTGCTATGGCAACACAAATAGAATGAGAAGAAAGCTTCACTTCTCTTAACCAACAGTACATTTTCCCTCCTTATTTTTATATATTTGTGAATACTAAAAGGCAATAATTCAAAGTACATATGTACATGAATGGAACATTTCAGAGTTAATCACAAACATGTGCCCAATCCCAGTAAGCATAACAGTGACTACCATTAATCTAATAAATATTGTAATAACAATTAAGTTCACTATTCCAATTAGTCTACCTTAAAACTAGATTATTTTAGACTATTATTTATCTATGTATAGATAGTGAGTTCTTAAATATATACAGACTATATTAATATAGTAAATGGGAGAGAATTTAGAAAGGGAGATAAGATGCAGTTAAAATAATAATGAGAAAAGAGAGAAGAGAGAGAAAGAAAAGAAAGAATTAAGAGAAAATACACATATATTGTGTATGTTAATTTGCAGTATAAATATTTTATGGACTATATAACCCTCCTTCTGTGAAAGAAAAGTACCCTGTTTTACATACCTGAAGTAATGTGAAAATTCTCATGTGCCATCTATTTTCAAAAATATAGATAATGATTCCAGTAGTTAGTTACCTTTGTTTTAAAATTCCAAGCAGTAAAATTGGACCATTAAAGTAATTTTAAAACAATTCATATCATAGTAGATGCTTTGAGAGATTTAGCTGTAACAGTATCAGTCTTTTGCTTCTTCTTTTTGACATCTGTCCAGTCATTTGTTTCTTTTGTTCTCTTGAGAGAAGGTGACGTCCAATCCATATCTTCTGGTAAAGTAATCACATTATTAGTTTTAATAAATGAAGAGGCTTCCTGTAAGTCAGTGAACGTCCTCATCTCGTTGGCATATAGTATTCTTATCTTAGCTGGATATGCAAGTTGTGCCTTGATGTTATTTTGTTTCAGAAATGTTATCATTGGCCACACTTTTTTCCTTTGTTCCATTATTCTAGATGAATAGTCGTTATCAAATCTTATCAGGCTCTGTTTATATTTTAGAGGTGCCTTCCTCTACGCAGATCTTAAAATCAGTTCCTTGTCCAAGTATGAAAGAAATTTGATAATTATTGACCTAGGAGGAGAGTTTGAGTTAGTAGCAGGTTTCCCAAGAGCTCTGTACCCTCTCAATGCCAAAGGAAAGTCCTTCTTTTAAATTTAAAAAGTCAGGGATCCAGCTTGATAAAAAGGAAATAATATCCTCACCTTCTGTGTTTTCAACTAATCCGAAAATCCTGATGTTATTTCTCCTCTTCCTATTTTCCAAGTCATCTATTTTATTAACCAACCAAGTGTTTTGTTTAAGAAGCAGTTCTTTCTGTGTTTCCTCTTCCTTAAGTCTGCTTTCTAAGTCATTTAGAGAAACCTCTATTCCTGTTATCCTTGTCTGGTGTTGTTGTAGCATTTCCTTTAGGGTGTCAGCCTGTTTTTGACTGTTTGTTTTAAGATTTTCTAGGTTCTCTTTAAAATCATTCATCTTCAAAGACAACTCCTGCAGGGTAGATGCCATCTGTTGTAGTTCCTTCTTTAAGGCAGCATCCTGGTGAGAATTCCTTGAGTTGCTCATTTTAACAAGTGAATATATCTCCAAGCTTTTTGACAGGAAATTATTTGTAAAACTTCACCAAAGTTTCTAATTATGTAAATTAGACCTTTATCTATAAGATTTTATACTTTGAAGAAAAAAAAGAATATTTTCCTGTCTTATTTGACTAGTTATATGGAGCTCTAAAATACTGCTGCATTCAGTTAGCCATTCAGGCTCCGCCCTGGGTATGCATTTTCTCACAGATGTCTGCTGTGCTGTGCTGAGACCTGTGTGTCTAGCCCGCTATGATCGCAGGTACATGTGTATTCCCCCATACAATATGTATTCCAGAGTTGTGGCAATCTGCCTGTAGTTTGCCCATTGCTTTGTGACATGCCTAGCAGCCTACTGTAAATACCTAGTGTGCTGTTATGTCCAGTTATTTGCAGGACATACTGCTGCCAGGTCAGCATAACTGTTGCATATTTCTGACAAAGCTGTGGTATGCTGTACAGATGTATGTCATTCTCTGCTGGGTAGTATGTGGCCATGTGAATTCAGCAGCACCAGGTATTATGTGTCTGGACAGACTGGCGTGTGTGCGTGCATACAATGTGTGGGCATATGTACCCCAGTATTGTCATGATATACCCATGTACATGGCTAGTAACATCCACATTGGGAGGCTTGGTCCACATGTCTTGCATGAAGGGGACATGTGTACACTTCTAGACTGACCACAGAGTGCTTCACTGTCCACATATAGTGGTGATATCCCTGCTGTAGTCCACAGGGTCATTACTGTGCTAGCAATGGGTCCGTACTATGCTGCCCCTAGGATGTCTGTCCTTAGGCAATGGTGCACATGTCTACAGCAGATGCGACCTTCCACACCCAACATGTCTGTTAAGACACCCCTATGACAGTGGCAACAGTCTACATATATACCCGCAATACACCCGTGATATCCCCTTGCACTACAATGTTGGGACTATTGGTACTGAGGTAGGACACTACTTCATGTTTTGGACATATGGTAAACAGATATGTGTGCACATATATCCATATATCTATGTAGATATATACACATATACATATCTACATATATGGCCATATACATATCCACATACATATATGGGGATATATATGTACATATATACATATAAATACCACACATATACATATACACAGCACTGACTTCAACAAGTGGCTCAGCATCTGATGTCATTTAAAGGGGATCCGTTATCTGTCTGCCTAGGGTGACATGATGTAAAATCTACAATACTTTGGCAGAGACGGTCTGCACGTCTTGCCCCTGGGATTCAGGTTACTGGCTACAGCTCTTGGCACCCCCATAGCACCTTATCTAGGCAAGGTTCAAAGGACAAAACCATCTCTGTAACAGATACAAGCATGCAAAACTGATGGTAATGCGACTAAATGTTAGAAGTCTAAACCAAAACAGACACTCTCTTGAGCCACACGTACAAATGGGGAACATCGATATCTGTGCAGTAACTGGGACCTGGTGTAATGCTCCAGAGAGCACACCTGTAATACCTGCCTACAACCCTTATCACACATGTCAGGCAACAAACCAAGACCATAACACTACAGGTGGAGGAGTGTCCATATTCACCAAGGTCATTCACACCTCCAGCCTAATGTCAAACACAATGTATCTGAGACTCACCAGATGCAACTAACACTGTTAAGACTGCAATCCAAATTGTAGCTGCCTACTGATCCCCCTCCATGGTCCAAGGTTCTTAGTACACCATTATAAACACACTAGACAATATTAAGATACAATCAAACACCATAATACTGGGTGATTCCAAATACTCTGATATTAACTGGAAAAACAACTCATGTACCACTACCCTTTACCAACGGTTCTGGGAACTCGTACATTCCAACCCGTGGCTCAACTAATCCATTGTCCAACCAGGATCTCCAATATCCTAGACCTGGTCATTACCAACATGGGTGTCAGATGCCCCACACCAGTGGCCACCCCTCATAGGTCAGGTCTGACAATTAAGTAATCACCGTTGACATCCACATCCCACCCGCCAGTAAGGATCCTCCATGAATACCCTCTGCAAAGCCAACGCCATGCTACTCAAGTCAGAAATGACAAACCTCATGACACCCATGGAAATTGGAGCTGAAAGTGCAACTGGTGAATCCTACACTAAGGCACTGTATGGGCACATCCACTCAAGCATGAATTGTGCCATCCCACATAGAACTGTAACACTGTCCTCCAAACAAGGAAGCCAATCATGTGCTACACTGCCATGAACAATCTATACAACAGAAGGAAAACACTGTTGCAGTTAAAAGGATAATCCCAAAACACAAACTGTTCCCTTACCAGCCTCAGTAAGAAGCTGCTATCCCTCGAAATCTGTCACAGCTTGTTACATGAATATAATTGCTATAGATTCCAAAGACAACCACAAGGCATTCTATAGTTATGTCCAGGATCTATACGGCAATGCTCAGGACTGCTCTGTGCTACAATAAATTGGCATTAAATATACTGATTCAAAGGAGTGTTCCAATATCCATGCAGACTGATTTAGTGCCACATTCAGCCTCCCTCACTCCCTAAAGGGCACATCTCAGTAACAAAAGGTTGCCAAATTCCAGTACTCATGGCCACACAGGTGGAAACCGCTGACTCCACTGCTAGGAATACAGCATCCATGGGACCAGATGACATCCTGGGCTGTGTAGTACATGAACTACTACATAACGCTACATCTCACCTAAGTGCCATGTGTAATCATAGCCTCACCTCAGGTTTCTATCCCACTGAGTGGTGCACAGCTACAGTTATCACACTCCACAAGGGGGAATCCCCCCTGGATCCCGGGAACTACTGTTCCATCAGTCTGACGAGCCAGATCTGCAAGGGCATGGAATGCATTACCATGCAACTTATTAACAAAGACATTGGCAATCAGTGAACACTGGACCCCACCCTTGTTGGGCTCATGCAGGGTCAATCTTGTCTCCTGAACCTGTTTGACTACATTGATTCAGTCTCCAGAGCTGTGGAGGAGAGTAAGGTGATGCACAAAGCCTATCTGGACTTTGCCAAGGCCTTCAACAACATTGCCCACTCTAGAGAAATAGTTTAACATGCAAAGCTGGCCATACACACCTGTGTCACTTGATGGGTTGCTAACTGACTTACTGACGAAACCCAGACTGTAAACATAGCCATGTGTGATCCCTGCTCCAGACAATTGACAATTGGAGTACGTCAGGGTCGGTCCTGGCACAGCTCTTGTTTGGCATCTACTTCCCTGAAGTACAGGCCAACACTACGGAACTCTGGCTAACAAAGTTCACAGATGACTGCAAACTGGGAGCCATTATTGGATCTATAAATGATGTGGATATTCTACAACATGGCTTTACAGAAACAGATGCTTGGTGCCAGAGCCATGGACTCAAGCTTAATTCCAGAGCCATGGGCTCAAGCTTAATGCCAAGGAATGTATAGTTATTCCCTTTGGACATACCATGTACCCATGAATTACCACATAAGTGGCAGTACACTAAACAGAGAAAGTGTGCTGACAGACATAGGGACACAGGTAGACAGTGGTCTCACTTTCATTAACCACATAGCCACAGCAGTAAGGTAATCCTTCTATGTGGCATGCCTCATCACTGAGGGCTTTACATCTAGAAAAAAGGGGGTAATTGTCCCACTGTACTCATCCCTCATTACACCCTGTATAGAGTACAACTCCCCATTTGGTATGTACCTCGCAAGACAGCTGCGACAGCTGGGAAGGCAGTGGAAATCTGTTAGAAAAATGTGTATTTGAATATATGAGAAATGCTAGTTTAAAAGCAAAGTGGTATATAATGCATTTTATTCTATTAATCATATAACAGAAAGGATTAATTCATGTTTAAATGTAAGTAGTTTTGAAACTGCAGTGTGGCTTAAAGCAAGCTGACCTTCGACCCTGGCAGATGCTAGCTTTGCAAGTTTTAATGTTTCTGCTTTTCACAAGTGATTATCTGCTGGGTCAGGAAATTAAATGTGTGAAATAATGAAATCTTCTGCTCTTTCCTGCTGGGATGATTTGGCCTTGTATATGTGTTACTGAGATAGCATGCAGCTGGTGGGAAAGTGTAACAGTGAACAAAGATGTGTATTAAAAGACTGAATCTGCTATTGTATTCGAACTGATATGAAACCTTGAAGAAGTAACTTTACAGAAAGACATTATGTCTGACCAGGTGGATAGCAAGGCCGCATTGTTACCAGAGGAAAACTTTTTAAAAATATACAGCATCAGCAGTTTTATGAATAGAGGACTGTAAGCTAAAGTGATGTAGATGCCCTGTGACATATCACATCAGTAAGGTAGGCACAGCTTGAATGTTAAACCTATATAAACTTGTGTGCTTCCTGTTTCATGTTAGACAAAATTCTGTACTTGTACGTTTTTTGCCTCCTGATGTACACTAGTAAACTTTTAAATCTGAACCTCCTGTGTATTGAATTCTTAATTTTATTTAACAGTTTGGTCCTTCTTAGCCGGAATTCCCTCGGACAGCTGCAGATCAGAGTCTACCGGTGGTCGAATACTGTGCAGGAGAAGTTACCGAAACGGTTCTTCTTGGGTGAAAAGACCTCCGACTGAATTGTCATTTAAAGAGGCTGGCCACTTTCTGATCTGTGGCCAAAGAGCGGATATTGGACGATTCAGTACCGGTGGCTCAGGTATGAAGAATTTGCCTTTTTTCTGTTTTAGATCAGGGACTAGGTTACAGTATATTGTTGTCAAGATTTGTTATGCAGATCAGGGACAAAAGGAAGTACTGTATATTTGGTCATAGATCAGGGTAACAGAATAAGGTAGGCAGTTATTCTAGATAAACTGTGAAAAGGAACTGAGAACTTGATATCATGTGATAAAAAGGGTTACGTAACATTTTCTTTGCCATGGGAAATCAGTGCACTAAAACATCACGAGATCCGCTTCAACCAAGACGAAAATACATGCAATTACAACGTTCTGATAACGTTAGGTATTATAAATGGGTTAACAAATATGAATTTGATGGTAAACTAGATAAAACTTCACTAGTTAAACTCCTTAAGCAGCTTAAATCTGATGCAGGAGGTCAGGCAAAAAAGCAACGCCAATTAGGCATTCCTCAGGCACACAGGTGGATTGAGGAAGCAAATCAGAGAGAACAGAAGCTTAAAAATTCAAAAACATTATTTTTAGACAAAGAAGATAATAACTTGGTAATATCAACAGCTCCTCCTCCTCCCTTGCCCCCTCCTTTACACTTTTCAGGATATGAAGTGAGTGGACAGGCTGGTCCGCCTCCGCGTTATCCTGAAGTTTCAGGAAGACCACAACCATTTGTTAGAGATCCTATTGAAACTAGGTCCCGAACACGTAAAATACATAGGGACACAGAATCATATCAAATAGAGAGAAACCTACAGGATGAGAGTGAGGAAGAAATATGCCCACTTATAGAAGTTCCAAATCCTCAGGCAGGACAGGAAGGGCAGGACCCAACACTCTTAGTATATAGACCATGGACACCGGAAGATATGCGGAAAGCTACTGAGGAATCCCCATCCGAAAGTTAATTTTCTGAAATTTTTAGAAGATTTACAAGGCATGAGGTTGAGTTACCACTTGAATGGGGAAGAAGTAGAAAAAGTAGTAAGACAAATTATAGGTCCAGATTGGCACATGATTTGTGGCACCTGGAATCCTCGTAATGCAGAGCTTAAACCACTCCCACATAGTGACGCAGAATTAGACAACAGAGTGAAAGGTCTAACAGACCGAATCTCTGAGAAATGGAAACCTAGAGCAGACTGGACTTACAATAATCAATGCATACAACAGGAAAATGAGACAATAGATGGGTACTATGCTAGATTATTAGAATGTTTAATAATCATAGCGGTATGTCGGTTCCTGAGAACCAAACAAATGATTCCCCATATGAACAACAATTGAAAAATGCATTTTTGAAAGATTGCATTGCACCTATTAGTAGCTTCATTACGAAGCATATGATAGACCATCGAACAGGGAGGCTAGAAGCCTTACTTGAATACGCTAGACATGCTGAAAGACATTTTAATAGTAAAAAGAAAAAGAAAGCGCAAGTCTTCACTGCTGAAGACGGAGCTGAAGTGTTTGTGTTACAGTCAGGTAAAAAGGGCAAGAAGAATGCCCAGGGAAACAAACAGTCTGACAAACGATCAGAAGATTTTGAAGAAAGGAAAAAGAGAGGTGAATGCTTCAAGTCCGGGAAAAAGGGACATCTAGCAAGGGATTGTAAGCAAAACAAAAAGGTAATTTCAGAAGACAAGGGAGATGAGGACTGACTATATGATAGTGAAGATACATCATGTGAAAGTCAGAAATCATCAGGAAAAGTTAATAAACAGAAAACAAATGTAAATGTGATAGAAGGAGTAGAGGAAGTGCAAGTAGATATGGAGGATGAAGAAAGTGAAATTTTGGACTTAGCATTATTGAGCTTAGAGCTCTACTTAGCAGATATGAAACCGGAAGTTACACTTCTGGTGGAGGGAAGGGAAGTCAAATTCCTGTGTGACTCAGGAGCATCACGGACCCTGATACACCCCTCCAAGTTACCAGAGCATTCCGAATCACCTGATTATATACTAGTAAAAGCAGCAAATGGACAGCTATACAGGGAAACACTTTCCCATGATATAGCAATAACTGATCCTGTTTCAGGTATGACCCAGAGAAGTAAAATTGTTTCTGCAAAGTGTCCAGTAAACCTATTGGGCAGGGACCTTATGCAGATATTTGGCATAGCAGTAGTTCCAACTGTACAAGGTATGGAGGCACAGAGACAAATGGATACCTTTGTAGTGCGATCGGAGGGTGAAACCTTTTACTGGTACAGCCAGAACCTAGTCACGACTAGTCCAGGGGCAGTAACCAAGGAACTGATGAACGTAGCCATCAGTAAAGCCCCCTCCCTCGACACTGATCGACAGCATTTGTTACACTGTACTCTATACTGTACTACACCAGGACCTGATAGAGAGTATGAGCAAGAATTGTTCAAAAATCGTGCAACTAGACTAGTATTGTGTACTTTGTACTGGGATACTGAGGGGAACAGTGTAGTTAGCTGTTCATTACCTCAAGAATTCCTTGCATTATATAGATCAAATCGATTACCACATGTCAGCTTGACAAAGAACAAAAAGTGTAAAATGGGCAGACTTAGGAGAAAAAGTAACAAGATGGGAGAAACAGACTGATTTAGAACTATCAGAACAAGGGATACAAAACAAAACTGAATTGGTTGACACAGACACATCGAGCTGTTCACTTGCAATCTAGCGAGGACAGCTGATTAGCATTTTTATTAGAAGAAGAAGAAAAGGCCTTATGTGAAATTCCAACAACTCTTTGGTCAACAGGCAAGTCAGATGTAGGACTTATTCGAACAGCAGAACCAGTTACAATTACGCCAAAGTCAGCATTTAGACCACAGAAAAGACAATACCCTTTGAGAAAGGATGCAGAAATAGGAATCAAACCTATAATAGCAGCATTACTCAAAGAAGGAGTACTGGTAGAATCTCCTGATTCACCATGTAATACACCCCTATTTCCTGTTAAGAAAGCGAATGGGGAATGGCGGATGGTACAAGATTTACAAGCTGTAAATAATGTAGTAATACCTAGAGCACCTACGGTGCCAGACCCACATACTTTGTTAAACGATTTAGAACCGCAACAGAAGTATTTCTCTGTGGTAGATATCAGCAATGCTTTCTTTTCAATACCTATACATCCTGATAGTCAATATTGGTTTGCATTTACATTTCAGGGTAAAAGGCATACATATACTCGACTACCACTGGGATATTGTGAGAGCCCAACAATATTTGCACAAGAAATGGCTAGCAACCTGGCAGGGTTTACCCCACCAGGAGGTAGCCAAATTCTACTTTATGTAGATGACATCTTGCTAGCAGCCCCCACCCAGCAACAATGCAGGGAGGATACTGTAGCATTATTGAAATTTTTAGCAACACAAGGACACAAAGTGAACAAAAGTAAGTTACAACCTTGGAGAAAACAAGTTAGATACCTAGGATATGTAATATCCAATGAAGGTAGAATATTAGACGAGGAAAGAAAAACAGCAATCTTGCAAGCACCCAAACCAGCAACCAAGAAGGAAATGATGTCTTTCTTGGGTACAACTAATTTCTGTCGGAGCTGGATACCAAATTATGCTTTGGAATCTGCTCCACTGACTGACTTGATATACAACACACCAATGGCAGCACAAGATATTTTACAATGGACACCTGAAGCAGAAACGGCTTTCTGCAGGTTGAAGCAGTTGATAGCTTCTTCATTAGTTTTAGGACTTCCAAATTATCACACACGGTTCTTTCAGACCGTAGATTGCAAGCAAGGATATATGACATCAGTATTGATGCAACAACATGGGGATAAGCAACGCCCCATAGCCTATTATTCATCACAGTTAGACCCAGTGGCGCGATCTTTGCCTCACTGTGTACAAGCAGTAGTTGCAGCTGCAATGGCAGTACAGGCTTCAGCCTCAGTGGTGTTATTCCACCCTCTCACATTGAGAGTGCCTCATGCAGTTGCAATAATTTTACTGCAAGAAAAAGTGGCATACCTTCTCCTGCTAGACATCTTTCATGTATGACTATACTGCTGAGCCAACCTCATATGACAATTGAATGATGTATGACATTAAATCCATCAACATTACTTCCAACTCCTGTGGATGGCACACCACACAGCTGCCTGCAGGAAATTGAACAGTTAGCTTTACCTAGACAAGATCTCACAGATATGCCCTTGGATAATGCCGAGGTGACATATTATGTGGATGGCTCATGCAGAAGGGGTCCTACAGGAAAGAATCTGGTGGGGTATGCAGTAGTTACAGACACTGAAATTCTAGAAGCCCAATCCTTACCACATAACTTATCTGCACAAGCAGCAGAATTAATAGCTTTGACGCGGGCATGTACTTTAGCAAAAAACAAGTGTGTAAACATATATACTGATAGTCAGTATGCTTTTTCTACAGTACATGTATTTGCGCAACAATGGAAAAATAGAGGAATGATAACATCTAGTGGAAAACCTATTAATCATGCGCAATTTATTTTGGAGTTATTAGAATCTATTCAGTTACCTACCAAAGTAGCTATTTGTAAATGTGTAGCTCATACAAAACAACAGGATAAGATTTCAAAAGGCAACGCACGAGTTAATGCAGCTGCAAAGCAAGCAGCCTCAGACTCAGAAACTTTACTTTTGAATGAGGAATTACAACCCTCTGAGATTTTAGATTTAGACATGTTAAAAACAATGCAGATGCTTACTACAAAAGCAGAAAAACAAAAATGGGTAAAACGAGGTGCAATTCTTGAGAATGGACTGTATATTTCCAAAGAGAGAAAACCGATATTGCCGTCTAATTTATTTAGATATGCAGCTTTGTTGAGCCATGGGCAGTGCCATGCCTCAACAGGGGGGATGGTACAGTTAGTAAACCGAATATTCCAAACATATGGATACACAAACTACACAAAAAAAATTTTGCGGAGCTTGACATACCTGTAACAAGCACCATGCACAAGGGGCATTTAAAACCAAGCAAGGAAGTTTTCCTATACCACCATATCCGTTCCATACTATTTGTATGGATTTCATAGAATTGAATGTGTGAAGGGAAGAAATACTGTTTAGTTATTGTAGATATGTTTTCCAAATGGGTAGAAGCTTTTCCAACCAAGAATCCGGATGTAGCAACAGTGGCAAAAGCCCTGATAAAAGAAGTAATCCCTAGATTTGGCATTCCGGAAAGGATTTATAGTGACAACGGCACACATTTCGTGAACCAGACAATTCAGCAACTTGGGAGATTTTTTGGTATCTCCTTAAAGAACCATTGTGCCTACCACCCACAGTCAGCAGGACTGGTGAAAAGGTGCAATGGTACCCTCAAAAATAAACTTAGGAAGTTAGTTAGGAAACCCAAAAGAATTGGATACACTGTCTGACTTTAGCACTGCTGAGTATGAGAACGGTTCCAAATGTAAAGGGTTTGACTCCCTTTGAAATGGTTTTTGGGAGAGCATATTATGTGCCTCAGTGGAAAGCTCTCATGCCTGCAGAGCAAGAGGCTGACAGTTCATTAGCTAGTTATCTGAGGGAACTGTTAACAAATAAATCTGTTTTGCAGTTTAACTCTTTTTCAGATAAGGAACAGACCAGACCGGTAGAAGCAGTCTTGGCCCCAGGGTCGTGGGTGTGGCTGAAAGTGACGAAAAGGAAGAATTGGGCAAGTCCAAAGTGGGAAGGACCGTACCAGGATCTGTTGGCAACGCCTACTGCAGTCAGAGTGGCCGAGAGGACGTCCTGGGTTCATTTGACACACTGCAAACCGGTAAAGAACTCTCAACTTGATAAAAACTTTGTGACTGATATACAACCAGACCAAGATGGCCAAAAACAAAGCGAATAGAAATCTAGATCAACCCCAGAGATGTTGCATAACAATTTGCTGAGTATACATTTATTGACTGTAATTGTGACAATTTTCCTCTTGTTGTGGTTTATCCTACACACAACCACACAAGTGAAAGTGGGAAGGCATGACGAAACGACTATAGACTGGCATCCAAATTTTAACACATACCTAGACATGAAGCGTGTATATGCAGAAAGTATGAACATTTCAAATCGCTGGGTTTGTACAGCTATACCAACAACATATGGAGGACTGATAATGTCCGCTGTCCCTTTGGGGATAAATGAGACTTGGGAGAATTTACTCTTCGATACAGGAACTGAAAGATCACAGGATAAAACAGCTTTATTTTTACCTGTCACAAAAAAAGGAATTGTATGTTTTTATAAAAATGATACTCTCCAGGTGGGCTGGAGCAATTGTAATATAACCATATCTTACCGATGTTATATTAAGATTAGTAATGGCAATACTTTTTGCAGTACTAACTATGACTCATATTTGAACTCATTGAAAACAACCATGAATGACATTCGCAAGAATCCAGTTTTGTTTAAACAATTATCAGTTATAGATCAGAAAATGTTTCATGCAGGGCTAATGCGTATTAGTACTAAAGTAAAAAACTGTTATTTTATTTGTGGGAAAAAAGCATATAAATGGTTACCTGAGAACTGGTCCGGCAGTTGTTTTTTGGGTTATTTGGTTCCGGCAATAAGACATACTGCAGAATTACCTTTGGGTAAGATACGAAATGTGAGAGAAGCAGCCCGAAAACCCGAAGGTCCAGTTGAAAAACCTGTGAATCCAGTTGGAAAGATCAAAGCTGGCTGGAAAGACCATAATAGCGTGAAAGACAAAAGCAAATTGACTCATATGGACTTGAGTGACAGTGTTATATATTGGGCAGGAATATTCCCAGCCTATAGAGCAGTTAAATCGATCTGGGAGCTGAGGAAGTTGTCGAAACTTCTCGAAGTAATGAGTAACGCAACTTTTTCCACCCTAGAACTGGTGACTGATGAACTGAATGTAATGAGAACTGTTGTGCTACAAAATCGAATGGCTCTTGACTTCACCCTAGCGACGAGAGGTGGTACGTGCGCGCTTATCAAAGAAGAATGCTGTGCGTACATACCAGATAACAGGCATGAAATTAATAATCACCTAGAGGTAATTCAGCAAGTATCAGCCATGACTGAACCAGGCCCAAACCCACTGACGGACTTTTTCCAGAATCTATTTGGGGGGTGGGGTTCCATCCTAATGAATATTCTGATTGCCATTTGTGTGGGTATACTCCTAATAGGAGCATGTGTTTGCTGTGGAATTCCCTGCATGAAAAGATTAATCAAAGATTTTATTGATGTATCTGTTACTGAAACTTTGTACCAATATATTGAGATTGAAAAATTGATTTCAGACGACATTTTTTCTGAAGTATAGAGTGAATGACTCACCTAGCTGAAAATCCTAAGTGGAAGAAGTTAGGAGATGAAATGACACTATGCATACTTCAAAATAGAATAAAAAGTATTAATAGGGGGGAAAATGTTAGAAAAATGTGTATTTGAATATATGAGAAATGCTAGTTTACAAGCAAAGTAGTATATAATGCATTTTATTCTATTAATCATATAAGAGAAAGGATTAATTAATGTTTAAATGTAAGTAGTTTTGAAACTGCAGTGTGGCTTAAAGCAAGCTGATCTTCAACCCTGGCAGATGCTAGCTTTGCAAGTTTTAATGTTTATGCTTTTCACAAGTGATTATCTGCTGGGTCAGGAAATTAAATGTGTGAAATAATGAAATCTTCTGCTCTTTCCTGCTGGGATGATTTGGCCTTGTATATGTGTTACTGAGATAACATGCAGCTGGTGGGAAAGTGTAACAGTGAACAAAGATGTGTATTAAAAGACTGAATCTGCTATTGTATTCAAACTGATATGAAACCTTGAATAAGTAACTTTACAGAAAGACATTATGTCTGACCAGGTGGATAGCAAGGCCGTATTGTTACCAGAGGAAAACTTTTTTAAAATATACAGCATCAGCAGTTTTATGAATAGGTACTGTAAGCTAAAGTGATGTAGATGCCCTGTGACATATCACATCAGTAAGGTGGGCACAGCTTGAATGTTAAACCTATATAAACTTGTGTGCTTCCTGTTTCATGTTAGACAAAATTCTGTACTTGCACGTTTTTTGCCTCCTGGTGTACACTAGTAAACTTTTGAATCTGAACCTCCTGTGTATTGAATTCTTAATTTTATTTAACAAAATCCCTCACTATAAGGATCACAGGAGTCAAACAGATGGCCTATGCTGACTGTCTAGACATCCTCCAGCTATACTCTGTGGCATATTATCTGCACAGAGGCTATCTCTGGGTCACATACAAGGCTATGTCAAACCCTGGGAAATGACATCTGTAATATGTGTATATACTGACATGTACAGTACATGTGTCTATGTGCTCTGATTACAGTAGCAAAGGGTACTGAGTGTCATGTCTGGGACACACAAGTATGTGAGGCCTGCACAGAACTGTTATCAGTGTGAATGTGTGACCTGCAGGGGTAGCAACCCAGGGTACCTGTTTTCACACAGGCATGCAGTGTAACATGGCATTACTACTGTCAACAGTGCTGTCCCAGGGAAGGGTGCAGTGCTACCATTACTACTGACAACAAACACACCTGCAGGCATAGCTGCACTCTGAGGGCTCACTGTCATGTTTCTGGTGTGTGGGCTGTGTCACAGTATATATCCCCTACTGGATAATAACCAGACATGTGGAATGTAACTTTAGAGTACTGTTGGTACAGCACATGTTAGTGAGGGCTTACAACATGTAGTAATGGCATACTTATTGTTGTCAAACATCCATCTGTTGACACATTCATCCTACTGCATAGCTACTTGCCAAACTGGTGTCTGTCAGTCCCTCTACAGATGTGCAGATGGCAGGTCTCCAGCTGGGATATGTAAAGACAACCTATGCTTGATTGACACCGACATGTGTGGCCAGCTTTGTACTACTTGTCACATATAGGAGACATCACCCTGTATGGACCACATGCCATGGGTACCTACACTACACTACCACAGTCAACTCTACGTGCTTGGGTACAGGTCACCATCACAGGCACTAACCATATGTTGTAAGACATGTTGCATACATGTCAACTGCATCACCACGGTGGCCATGTGTAGAAGGCACCCAGAGGATTGGCTGATGCATGTCACTCTCACCCTGCCAGTCACTAATGTGGTGTCTGTCAATAGATTGCCTGCTGGCACATGGCAGATTGCATGATACCAATGAACACACACAGCCCCTACACATTCGGTCCCCCCAAGGTCAACAGCCAGGTACACAGCTATGACCAGCTGCAGCAATGCACCACAGTAGTGACACATGTACATGTGCATTACTGATGATAGTATTGTTTGTGTGTTAGTACACCTGTAATTGGAAATTCCATGACAGTCTTCACAAACACCTCCACTCCCATTGCCATAGTCAGATGTGGCTGCTACTGTATTGAACATGACATGTAGCCTGTTACACTCCTCCCCCAAACAGCTACATGTGTCTTGCAGTACCAGCACAACAGTGTTGTACAAATGGGTTGGTAGGCATGGGAATCCCATTGAGGTGTGCCATGTGTGTGTATGTGTTAATGTCTGCATATCTGTAGGGTACACCATTCCGACGCCACATACTCCTGTTACAATACACATTGCCACACAGTAGTACAGATATTGTTGTTGTTGCCTATAGGTGTGGCATTGCAATGCAACACCCTATGCCTGTGGCATGTGCATTACATGCATATCCCTGTGGTACCACTGTTGTGATATGCAGTGGGTTTTATTGGTGTCATGGGAAATGTGTGATACTGGTTATGTCAGAGTATCAAGATTGGTTCCACTGTGTACAATATCCATTGGGGGATGTGGGTACTGTGTACACTATCATTACACCATGATACACCCACTCTCTGGTGACCACTGTCACCATCACCCATACAGGTAACTGATAACAGGATACAGCCCAGTTACACATGCGCTGTGTGCAGCCTCCCTGTAACACATTGGACACACGGACTAGTTAGTTAGCAACAATACACCCAGGTTTCTAAGATGTCTGTCTGCCTGTTATGTGTCAATGTGTATATGATGGTATGACACACTAGGTATTCTCCATATACAAACATTAAATCCCTCATTACCATACTGTACATGTCTGTGGATGTTCTGAATGTAACATGTGACCTGGTGCACACCTCACCCTAAACATGGTGTCATGTGTGCAATGAAAGTCACACAGTTTAGTAGCACTACATACCTAGGAAGGGGTCTAGACACAGTGTTGCCAAGTAAGGATGTGTGTGTAGGTAGATGGGTTGACATAAGGGTGCAGATTATACATGTACCAGCAGGCCACCTGTCAATGTGGCATGGGCAATAACTGTTATACAAACCTGTGACGTGTGCGCTGTACACCAAATATGTCATGGCCATGGTGTCACTACAGTGACATGCCCTTGTAGAATATGAATATGACTGCAGACCATCCTCCTGCTGACACATGTACACCTACAACACAAATGGATAACATTATGGAGATAACAATCAGTGTTACTAACAGCTGAAATGGATCATAGCTGCATGGCTGCACTACCTGACATGTATGCATTACACATTACCTCTGGCAACATCTTACACTGCAGTACATTGCAGCACTCTATTACAGTCACAGTGTGCATCAGAACCATATTAGCCTGCCCCTGCAGCGATGTTATGGATGACAGGGATGTGGCACAGGTATCATCATATGCACAGGGTGTGTTGCTGGTGTGCCAGAAGCCGAGGGTGGTCCATACATGTGTCACCATGTGTGTGGTGAAGGGTTTGGTTCATTGATTGGGGCATGGTGATGTGGTGTGTGTCTGTATGGGGTCGGTGTGGTTGCATAATGTGTGGGTATGCATGCACACAGTTCTGCCATGTGGCTGCTCATATGGGTGTTGTTGGACAGCTGCAGACCATACCTGGCAGGGTGTACAGTTCACTGTCTCCAGCCACGGACACTCTGGCTGTGCCTGCCAGGGGTTCCATGGGCACGTGCAGGTACAGACCTTGAGGTGCTACTCTCCCCTGATGATTACAGATATCTGCTGAAACTATGTCCTGCCTGGGACTGGCCAGGACCACGTGCATGAGGCCTGCTATGGTGTGGTGTGGACATCACCCCCAGTGGTGTGTTGGGGCTGGTACTACCACTACAGGAGCAGCTTGGCATTCTGGCACATGCATGTTGACCACCAGCTGATGGTGTTTCTGGCCTATGTTAACGCAGCCATCACAGCACTCCCACCACATGTTCAAGCACAGACATACCACGGGACAAGGAGGCCCACCATCTCACCCCACCATCTATCCATGACCTCGGTCTGTTCATGGGGGGCAACAGCAAGTTCACAGGGGTTGCCACTTACAGATGAGAAAGCAGACCTCTGCAGGCTCAGGCCCTGTCTGGTGTACATTTTCATATGTGCTTGTGCCTCCATTGTGGCCTGAAACATGCTCCTGGTGGTACCAGTTGTGGTGCCTCTGCCAAGGGCATGATGACCTGCAGCTCTCCCATGAGCACCATGGTGCATCTGCTGATGTGGTGCCCTGCCAGACATCTGGCTATGCCGACTGTAACCCGACACAGTTGGCATGGACACCACACTTTCCTGGTCACTGCCACCAACTGCCAACTGTCCCTCTGCTACGGCCACTTGTGATGGGGTTTGTAGGGGCACTGTAACTGTGTGTGGGCTTGGTGTGGTTAGGAGGTTGATGACACATGGCGCAGTGTTGGTTTCTGACAACCCCACCTGTGCCTCAACAGCACCATCATCATCATCGGTGTCTTAACGGACACCTACCTCAGTTTGAATGCAGGAGGGACTCTGACCCACCTAGCCACCTGTGGGGGAAACAAGCACACACTTTAAGACCTGTACAGCATTGCATATCAGTACACACACTCACACATGCAGTCACAATCACATACGCAGTCACAATCACGCACACAGCCACAGTCACACACTGCCACACACACACTCACACACTGACAGTCCACCTAACTACCACCCTTTCCCTGGGTTTACAGACAGTCACACATTCAGTTACATATGTTCCCCATCATGCATGGCACTTGCTAACATACACTCATTACTACTACCCATTAACATATCATGAAAAAAAAAATCTAACATATCATGAAAATGATATGTTAGAATTGTAGTCCCTGAAATTGTAGTTCATTAGCCATTTGGGCAGTTTTTCCATCTCTTTCTACTTTCTGGTTAAAAGCCTGTTTTGCATTTGGTCCCCGCCTTTCCTATTACTAGTGTAGTCCAGGTACAGATTTGCTGTATGCCAGGACTGTTGGCAAGCTTCTGAGCCCCTCAAGCCCTTCTGTGTTGGAAAGAAACCTTCTATCTTATCAGTGGGAATGGTAAGCCCTAGATAACCTATCTACCACAGGAGGAGTTGTTTCTGGCCCAGAAATTATAGTTTATTGGTTGTTTGGGAAGCTTTTCCATCTCTTTCAACCATCTGATTTAAAATCCTGAGTTTGCACTTGTTTCCTGCCTTTCCTGTTACTAGTCCAATCCAGGAACAGATTTGCTGTATCCAGGACTCTTTGTGTTTTGCTCCCCCAAGCTACTTCTGCTTCCGGCCTTTCCATGTTGGAGGGAAGCCTTCCCTAGCTTTATCAGTGGGAGTGGTAAGCATCAGGAGTGAGCTCTATCTACCACAAGGGAGGAGTGGTCCCTGGCCCAGAAATTGTAGCTATTACTACTTGAGCAGCTTTTGTTCATCTTTTCAATTTCTGGTTTGAAAGTCATGACTTGCAATCTGTCTCCAGCCTTCCTATAACTAGCCTAGTCCGGTTACATAGACTTGCTGTGTCCAGAATTGTTAGTGGGGAGTTTCTGAGCCCCCTCAAGCCTTTCTGTGTTGGAGGGAAGCCTTCTAGCTTATCAGTGGGAGTGGTAAGCACTAGGGAGCCTATCCTCCTCGGGAAGAGTGAGTTTTGGCCCAGAAATTGTAGCTTATTTGGCCATTTGGGCAGTTTTCCATCTTTCAACTCTTCTGCTGGCTTAAAAGCCTGTGTGTTTGTACTTTGTTCTTGCCTTTCCTGGGTAACTAGTCTAGTTCAGGTATAGATTTGTTGTATCCAGGACTCCTTTGTAGCTTCTGAGCCCCCAAACCTTCTGTGTTGAGTGGGAAGCTGCCTTTATCAGTGGAGTGATAAGACTATGTTTAGC
>NC_056725.1:1589639233-1589670287 GCF_019279795.1 Protopterus annectens
GTTTTCTTGGTCTCCACTGAAAATGGACATAAATCCAGTTGGACTAGCCCGGTCAACAAATGTAAAATAAAAATAAAAAATAAAAATAAAAAGAGGTATTGCAACCTGGTGTCTCTAACACTGCTGCTCACATACAGGAAGGATATCCTCCATACTGGAAAGGTTAAGGGACAATGTCCACAGGAGTCAGCAATTTATAGTACTGGGTTGCCATGACAGTGATTATCTGAATCACTACACAGCAGGCTGCATGCAGTTAGCAACTATTGCATACTGATTGGTGCAGAGCCCATCACATGCTCATGTGCATCACCTACAAAAGCCATTCTGCAATCCATTCAAACCAGCTCAATCACTCTAGTGGAGAGAGAGAGAGAGAGAGAGAGAGAGAGAGAGAGAGAAAGAGAGGGAGACAGAGACAGACAGACAGACAGAAACACACACAGAAAAACAAAACGCCATAAAAAAAAAAAGAAAGGTGTCACTGCGCTGGACACTACTGTCTGTCCCTGCAGGTAGTGGGACATACCCGCCAACTGTGCAGATCAGCAATGAATGACAAAGATGTAAGCCATAATATCTGTGTGTGTTATGTTAGTGTGGGCAATAGCTGGTGGTGGAAGTGCTGCGGTCATGATAGACACATGGGTGTCAGAGCAGACCATTTGCAAGACAGTCATGTTAATGTGTAATGTAGCATGCGTAAATTCCATAGATGTATAATAGGCTTACCAGCAATCTCTCACCATATATACCACCCTAATGTTAGTCTGTGTTCACATGTGACACCTGTCTGTGTTGCAGCAAGGCAGAGCAGTGCAGATGTGAATGAAAGACAGTTACAGAATGTGGACCAGATGTCTCTATGCACCCAAATATAGATAAATATATGTGCGATATATAATGAGACGTGTATGTCTACAGATACATAGACACTCATATAGATATGGGTATATCAACAACCTACAAGATATATCTACACACACACACATATATATATATATATATATATATATATATATATATATATATATATATATATATATATATAGTGGCACTGGCAATGGCGTAACAGGCCAGCAAAGATAGTGTCCCCACAGAGAACATGGCTACAAACACATAGCACAAAGCCTGGCAAAACATATAGTACAAAGCTTAGCACAATACAAAATATGTCCCAATGGTTGGTAAGAAACCGACATACCAAATGCATTCTATGAATGGTTTGTTGTAGATGATATGGTGGGGGGAAACAAAGATGTGTATTAAGAACTATGGTAACCCTACTGTATGAGCTGCTTAGACCTGTTTCCATCTTTATGTCTTCCAGGGAGGATGGCCCACACACGTTTGCCACCGTACATTGCTGCTGAAACAGAGGTGATAATTGAACATTTGGTACAGCACTGTGAACAACTGTTTGGCCGGACAGCCCATGATAAGCAGGTGAGGACCACCCTGTGGAACAATCTAGTCCACAGGGTCAATGATGTTGGACTGCATAACTGCAGCTATGAGCAGGTCCGGCATCATTGCACCGACCTGCTTCACCATGTACATTGGCATGCAGCTGCCGTACGGGGGACCACCTTACAATGGGGGGTGCAACCCACCCATCCACCCCTCACCCATGTGGAGGAGCTTCTCAGCAGCCTTGTGGCACCTGCCCACCAGCAGCACCAACACCTGGCAGGGTGGACTGTGGAGGAGGGTGCCACCGACACACCAGCTGAGGAGCGTGCAGGTAAGGCCCCAGGGCACATCAGTACACCACTCTTGTGTATGCATCCACATCTGTACAGGTACATCATGCAAATCTGTGATGTCATATACATAGTCTGCTGTTGTGTAGTAGTAATAAACAGTCGTGCATAAGCTGTAGTATTGTCGACTACTACTGTTGATGTAACATAATGCTGCACTCACCCTTTACGAATGCCATAGCTGAGGCCACTGACATCAACTTTCTCACACTCTTATGCAGGTCCCTCCAGGATACCACCACATCAGCAGCCTGTAGCCAGTGAGTATGGTTCATGTTCATGCATGGCAATACACTGGGCATGTAATAGCTTTGGGATATTCCATGCACACATCTAACACACCTACCCATACTGCATGCTGTACACGGTCACATTTTGTTGCTGTGAAATGCATTGCATTACAGTAGAGGTTTTGGAAGGGTACAACAGACACATGCAAGATAATTAACAGCCTGTCAATGTGCAATGTGTCCACAGGGATGAAAAGTATGGCATGACGCACAACCTACAGTAGGGACATGTGTGAAAAAACACCCTCATGACTATAGCTGAACAAAATCAGGTTAAGTAACTGTGGCAGATGTAACCCTGACCTCACAGCAATAGTGACAGCAGTGTGTGCACTCCAAGGGATGTGCACATGAGTAGACCTTGCAACCATGCAGAGGTCTGGGACATGTGTAGGGCACCCCCACAGCCTTGGTAAGGTCTTCTGGTTGCCAGTGTGTACTGGTCATACATGCACTGCTGATGTGATCTGTAAAGCAAACATCAGGCATTCACAAACGATATCTGTTCACATATCATCCCAGGTATGAGTTGCTCTAACACATAGGGGCTGTGAGCATTGGAGCTGACATATCTGACAAAGTACGACATATGCAGCAATGGTTTCTACACCTGTGAGGTATGGTGCACAGTACAAGGCAGTGTTCAGAACAGGTCCACAGTAACACTTTGTACATGGGTGCAGTGTTAAGAAGGGGAAGGGCCATCACCTACCAACACAGCCCATGCATCACACACATGTATACTGCCACTACCATGAAGTCACTATACTTGTACTGCATGCATTTGAGCACCGTATGTAATGTGTTGCTGACAGAAGAGTAATGGGAGGACTGTGTGTACAAAGGTTGTGCAAACCCACATGTAGGTGTGTGGGGGTGTGCGTGTGTGTTGATTGTGTCTGTAAGTGCAATCTGGTGGAATGGAGTGTGGTTGATGCATGCAAGATATGTGTGTACATGTGTGTCTGTTTGTGTGGGTGTCTATGTATGCACAGGCGATAGTGGGATTGATCACATGTCAGTACTGTTCCTTGGGATTGTGCTGTACATGTACATGGAGTGACACATAAGACACCAGGACAACCTGTCTGATATGTGAACACAGGACAGCTGATAGCATAAAAAGGTCTGTAGCATGGAACATGCATTGGGAGGGAAAGTACATACCAGGTATGCACATCACATTGCCAGCAGCAGATAGATAACTGGCTACCCACGTATGCAGCACTACTAATGCAATGGGGAATTACCAGAGCACATCAGTGAGTGTACCAAGGTACTACTGTTGTCCACATGATGGGTTGATCATGCAGCAGATGTGGCATGGACTGAGTAAAACTGTAGTATGAGTCTCTGGTGTGTGACATATGTAGTGAATGTAGCAGCCCCAACCATATAGGGGCCATGAACACCATGACTGGACATACACAGGGTAATACTGAATGACAGCAGTGAGGCCATGTACAACCTACTCCACCCAAGTCAGGGAGGTGATAGAGTAACAGGACATGGGCTGTGATCACACGTGTAGGCATGGAGAGGAATAGGTTCATAGGTAGATACTATGCTATCTGCCCGAGGGCATTTATAAGCCTAACCAGAGTGTGTCAGCTTTCACTGCCCCATTGATTAATTAACTGATCCTCTGTCAAGCAGAGCCGATGAAGTGATCCCAGGGGTGTATTTTCTGTTACCCATCCACTCGTCAAGATTTCTCTTGAAGAGTGTTAGTGAGGGGCTCTGCCTAATGTAGTTTGGAATTTTGTTCCAAAGCATGGAAAGTCTCTGTGACAAAAATCTATCTCTCCAGCATGTTCTATTTATTGCTGTGTCGAGGGTTAGCTCACTAGAGAGCATGGCTTGCAGTGACTTGGATTTCTTTTGGAGCATGTCCATCATTTCTGAGTTGACATGGCTTTGTAAGTCAGGCAGAGATCACCTCTGGGTAAGCGATATGCCACTGAGTACAGCCGGAGTTTTTTCAGTCGAGCTGCATAGGACATATGTTTGAGGCTAGTAATCCTCTTGGTGAGGTACTTTTGTGGTCTTTTCAGCTGTTGGAAGCGCCTCTTGAGGTACATTCCAAATGGGGCATTGTACTCTATGATGGGTCTAAAGAGTGACTAGTAAAGAAGCACTATAACCTCTTTATTTCTAGATGAGAACCCTTTAGTAATTAGATGGGCCACATAGAAGGATTTCTTAACTACTTTGGCAATATCATTGTCAAAGGAGAGATTATTATCTACCTGGGACCCAGATTTCTTATTACCTCTTCTGTATTAAGGAGGCTACCACCTATGTGGTAATCCGTGGGTGTTTTGTTTTTCCAAATGGGATGACTATGCATTTTTTGGCATTTAACTTGAGGCCATGACTTTCACACCAGGTGTCCGTCTCAGTAAGGCCCTTTTGGAGGATATCAGCAGGAGAGTCAATTATGGCTCCCAGTTTGCAGTCATCGGCAAACTTGGTTAGCCATAGTCCTCCTGTGTTTGCCTGTACTTCTGAAAAGTATATGCCGAAAAGTAGGTGTCCAGGACAGAGCCTTGTGGGACACCACTTGTGACTGGTTTAGAGTCAGATCTGGAGCCCTCTATTCTTACCATGTGACTTCTGTCTGTAAGCCATTTGGCAGCCCATCTCATGATGTAGGGGTTTATGTTCAGGCTGGTGAGTTTTTCTGTAATACCTGAGTGGGGAATGGTGTCAAAAGTCTTGGCAAGGTCAAGGTAGTCTGTGAGAACCACCTTTCCCTCGTCTATGGCCTTGGCAACTGTCTCAAAGAAGTCAACCAGGTTTAAGTAGGCATGATGTGATCTCAATAAAGCCGAACTGGGTTGGGTCAAGTGTTTGGAGGTTCCCAATGTCTTTGTTAATGAATTCCATAATGTTTCAGGGACTACAATTCTAACATATCATTTTCATGATATGTTAGATTTTTTTTTTCATGATATGTTAATGGGTAGTAGTAATGAGTGTATGTTAGTAAGTGCCATGCATGATGGGGAACATATGTAACTGAATGTGGGACTGTCTGTAAACCCAGGGAAAGGGTGGTAGTTAGGTGGACTGTCAGTGTGTGAGTGTGTGTGTGGCAGTGTGTGTGTGTGTGTGTGTGTGTGTGTGTGTGTGTGTGTGTGTGTGTGTGTGTGTGTGACTGTGAAATTATTATTATTTTTTTATATAATCATTTTTCACATAAATATTTTATAAAATATAAAATCTATGGTATTATTGAATTATTAATTCATTAAATTATCAATATTCAACATCAATATTAATATTAATATTAAATTTATTAAATTCATGTATTTTTATTCAATTTATTAACACATATATATAAAGTTTTCATTTTAATGTATCATTAAACATTGAATGTTAGATATTTGATGAAATGTTAATACAGAATCTTTAAGTATTTTATAAGGTTTATCGAAATGCAAGTTAAGATTGTGCACATACAAATATTCAAAGGCACAATCAGCCTATTTTTATCGCATATCATAATTATTATATAATATTTATAATGTAATTACTTAATAACTTACATTTCACATTTCATAAAATATAAAATATACATTTTTATACATCATAAAGATCAAATATGTATTTATAATCACAATTTATTTTATTTCTCACATATTTATTTATATTTATATTCACATATTTTATATTTTTTATATTTTATATTTTATATTATACACAAGCTGAGGTGGAGGTTGTGCTTGTATGGGTGTGTGTGTGTGTGTGTGTGTGTGTGTGTGTGTGTGTGTGTGCGTGTGTGTGTGTGTATGTATGTAGGTGTGTGAGTGTGTGTCTATATGTGTATACATAACATAAAACACATGTTGTATGTGTACATATAACACATATATAAATTTCAATAGATCCATCACACCTTTTGACATGAACAATACATATAAATCTACACATACATTTCAACATAAGTCTATTTAAATATTAAATTTTTCATTTAATTTTTCATGTATTTCACACTATTAAAATATTGAAATATTAAACCATAGGTATCTGAATGTTGGTTATGTTGCAATTTTTCCCAATCAAGAAAGAATATATATATATATATATATATATATATATATATATATATATATATATGTATATATATATATATATATATATATATATATATATATATATATATATATACATATATATAGGGATTTGTAAAGTTGTTAACGTAAAATGAAGTTGTCCAGTCTCTCTTTTTGTCAGTATGTATGTACATATATCTCTTTAAGAAGATAAGCAATAATAAAAATTTTGCGCGCTTTTTAGAAACATTGTATAAACACTACACTCTGAAAATTTTCAATTGTGTGAGCTTTCTGAAGAAGTCCTGTATGTAAACAGGACGAAAAACATTATTTTTATTTTCAAGCGTTTAATTAAACTATTTTTAAAATGTTTCTCTGCAGTCCGGCTGTGGTATTTGTGCTTTAATCTATTGACAAACACCGCATTAGTGACTGGCAGAGTGAGAGTGACATGCATCAGCCAATCCTCTGGGTGCCTTCTACACATGGCCACCATGGTGATCCAGTTGACATGTATGCAACATGTCTTACAACATATGGTTAGTGCCTGTGATGGAGACCTGTACCCAAGCACATAGAGTTGACTGTGGTAGTGTAGCGTAGGTACCCATGGCATGTGGTCCATACAGGGTGATGTCTCCTATATGTGACAAGTAGTACACAGCTGGCCACACATGTCGGTGTCAATCAAGCATAGGTTGTCTGTACATATCCCAGCTGGAGACCTGCCATCTGCACATCTGTAGATGGACTGACAGACACCAGTTTGGCAAGTAGCTATGCAGTAGGATGAATGCGTCAACAGATGGATGTTTGACAACAATAAGTATGCCATTACTACATGTTGTAAGCCCTCACTAACATGTGCTGTACCAACGGTACTCTAGAGTTACATTCCACATGTCTGGTTATTATCCACTAGGGGATATATACAGTGACACAGCCCACACACCGGAAACATGACAGTGAGCCCTCAGAGTGCAGCTATGCCTACAGGTGTGTTTGTTGTCAGTAGTAATGTTAGCACTGCACCCTTCCCTGGGATAGCACTGTTGACAGTAGTAATGCCATGTTATACTGCATGCCTGTGTGACAGGAGGTACCCTGGGTTACTACCCCTGCAGATCACACATTCACTCTGATAACAGTGCTGTGAAGGCCTCACATACTTGTGTTTCCCAGACATGACACACAGTACCCTTTGCTACTGTAATAAGAGCACATAGACATATGTACTGTACATGGCAGTACATACACATATTACAGATGTCATTTCCCAGGGTTTGACATAGCCTTGTATGTGACCCAGAGATAGCCTCTGTGCAGACACTATGCCACAGAGTATAGCTGGAGGATGTCTAGACAGTCAGCATAGGCCATCTGTTTGACACCTGTGATTCTTATAGTGAGGGATTTCCACTGCCTTCCCAGCTGTCGCAGCTGTCTTGTGAGGTACATACCAAATGGGGAGTTGTACTCTATACAGGGTGTAATGAGGGATGAGTACAGTGGGACAATTACCCCCTTTTTTCTAGATGTAAAGCCCTCAGTGATGAGGCATTCAACATAGAAGGATTACCTTACTGCTGCGACTATGTGGTTAATGAAAGTGAGACCACTGTCCACCTGTGTCCCTATGTCTGTCAGCACACTTTCCCTGTTTAGTGTACTGCCACTTATGTGGTAATTCATGAGTACATGGTATGTCCAAAGAGGATAACTATACATTCCTTGGCATTAAGCTTGTGTCCATGGCTCTGGCATTAAGCTTGAGTCCATGGCTCTGGCACCAAGCATCTGTTTCTGTAAAGCCATGTTGTAGAATATCCACATCATTTATGGATCCAATAATGGCTCCCAGTTTGCAGTCATCTGTGAATTTTGTTAGCCAGAGTTCCGTAGTGTTGGCCTGTACTTCAGGGAAGTAGATGCCAAACAAGAGCTGTGCCAGGACCGACCCTGACGTACTCCAATTGTCAATTGTCTGGAGCAGGGATCACACATGGGTATGTTTACAGTCTGGGTTTCGTCAGTAAGTCAGTTAGCAACCCATCAAGTGACACAGGTGTTTATGGCCATATTTGCATGTTAAACTATTTCTCTAGAGTGGTCAATGTTGTAGAAGGCCTTGGCAAAGTCCAGATAGGCTGTGTGCATCACCTTACTCTCCTCCACACTCCGGAAACTGAATCAATGTAGTCAAACAGGTTCAGGAGACAAGATTGTCCCTGCACGAGCCCAACAAGGGTGGGGTCCAGTGTTCACTGGTTGCCAATTTCTTTGTTAATAAGTTGCATGATAATGCATTCCATGCCCTTGCAGATCTGGCTCATCAGACTGATGGAACAGTATTTCCCGGGATCCAAGGGGGATTCCCCCTTGTGGAGTGTGATAACTGTAGCTGTGCACCACTCAGTGGGATAGAAACCTGAGGTGAGGCTATGATTACACATGGCACTTAGGTGAGATGCAGGGTTATGTAGTAGTTCATGTACTACACAGCCCAGGAGGTCATCTGGTCCCATGGATGCTGTATTCCTAGTAGTGGAGTTGGTGGTTTCCACCTGTGTGGCCATGAGTACTGGAATTTGGCAACCTTTTGTTACTGAGATGTGCCCTTTAGGGAGTGAGGGAGGCTGAATGTGGCACTAAATCGGTCTGCACGGATATTGGAACACTCCTTTGAATCAGTATATTTAATGCCAATTTATTGTAGCACAGAGCAGTTCTGAGCATTGCCGTATAGTTTCTGGACATAACTATAGAATGCTTTGTGGTTGTCTTTGGAATCTATAGCAATTATATTCATGTAACAAGCTGTGACAGATTTCGAGGGATAGCAGCTTCTTACTGAGGCTGGTAAGGGAACAGTTTGTGTTTTGGGATTATCCTTTTAACTGCAACAGTGTCTTCCTTCTGTTGTATAGATTGTTCATGGCAGTGTAGCACACGATTAGCTTCTTTGTTTGGAGGACAGTGTTACAGTTCTATGTGGGATGGCACAATTCATGCACGAGTGGATATGTCCATACAGTGCCTTAGTGTAGGATTCACCAGTTGCACTTTCAGCTCCAATTTCCATGGGTGTCATGAGGTTTGTCACTTCTGACTTGAGTAGCATGGCGTTGGCTTTGCAGAGTGTATTCATGGAGGATCCTTACTGGCGGGTGGGATGTGGATGTCAACGGTGATTACTTAATTGTAAGACCTGACCTATGAGGGGTGACCACTGATGTGGGGCATCTGACACCCATGTTGGTAATGACCAGGTCTAGGATATTGGAGACCCTGGTTGGACAATGGATTAGTTGAGCCATGGGGTTGGAATGTATGAGTTCCCAGAACCATTGGTAAAGGTTAGTGGTACATGAGTTGTTTTTCCAGTTAATATCAGAGTATTTGGAACCACCCAGTATTATGGTGTTTGATTGTATCTTAATATTGTCTAGTATGTTTATAACGGTGTACTGAGAACCTTGGACCATGGAGGGGGATCAGTAGACAGCTACAATTTGGATTGCAGTCTTAACAGTGTTAATTGCATCTGGTGATTCTCAGATGCATTGTGTTTGACACTAGGCTGGAGGTGTGAATGACCTTGGTGAATATGGACACTCCTCCACCTGTAGTTTTATGGTCTTGGTTTGTTGCCTGACATGTGTGATAAGGGTTGTAGGCAGGTATTACAGGTGTGCTCTATGGAGCATTGCACCAGGTCCCAGTTACTGCACAGATATCGATGTTCCCCATTTGTAGGTGTGGCTCAAGAGAGTGTCTGTTTTGGTTTAGACTTCTAACATTGCGTCGCATTACCATCAGTTTTGCATGCTTGTATCTGTTACAGTGATGGTTTTGTCCTTTGAACCTTGCCTAGATAAGGTGCTATGGGGGTGCCAAGAGCTGTAGCCAGTAACCTGAATCCCAGGGGCAAGACGTGCAGACTGTCTCTGCCAGAGCATTGTGGTTTTTACATCATGTCACCCTAGGCAGACAGATAACGGATCTCCTTTAAATGACATCAGATGCTGAGCCACTTGTTGAAGTCAGTGTTGTGTATATGTGTGGTATTTATATGTATATATGTACATATATATCCCCATATATGTATGTGGATATGTATATGGCCATATATGTAGATATGTATATGTGTATATATCTACATAGATATGTGAATATATGTGCACGCATATCTGTTTACCATATGTCCAAAACATGGAGTAGTGTCCTACCTCAGTACCAATAGTCCCAACATTGTAGTGCAAGGGGATATCATGGATGTATTGTGGGTATATATGTAGACTGTTGCCACTGTCATAGGGGTGTCTTAACAGACATGTTGGGTGTGGAGGGTCGCATCTGCTGTATACATGTGCACCATTGCCTAAGGACAGACATCCTAGGGGCGGCATTGTACGGACCCATTGCTAGCACAGTAATGACCCTGTGGATTACAGCAGGGATATCACCACTATATATGGACAGTGTAGCACTCTGTGGTCAGTCCAGAAGTGTACGCATGTCCCGTTCATGCGAGACATGTGGGCCATGCCTCCCAATGTGGATGTTACTAGCCATGTACATGGGTATATCACGACAATACTGGGGTACATATGCCCAAACATTGTATGCACGCACACACACCAGCCTGTCCAGACACATAATACCTGGTGCTGCTGAATTCACATGGCCACATGCTACCCAGCAGAGAATGACATACATCTGTACAGCATACCACAGCTTTGTCAGAAATACGCAACAGTTATGCTGGCCTGGCAGCAGTATGCCCTGCAAATAACTGGACGTAACAGCACACTAGGTATTTACAGTAGGCTGCTAGGCATGTCACAAAGCACTGGGCAAACTACAGGCAGATTGCCACAACTCTGGAATACATATTGTATGGGGGAATACACACGTACCTGCAATTATAGCGGGCTCGACATGCAGGTCACAGCACAGCACAGCAGACATCTGTGAGAAAATGCATACCCAGGGCGGAGCCTGAATGGCTAACTGAATGCAGCAGAATTTTAGAGCTCCATATAACTAGTCAAATAAGACAGGAAAATATATTTTTTTCTTCAAAGTATAAAATCTTATAGATAAAGGTCTAATTTACATAATTAGAAACGTTGGTGAAGTTTTACAAATAATTTCCTGTCAAAAACTTCGAGATATATTGTTAAAATGAATAACTCAAGGAATTCTCACCAGAATGCTGCCTTAAAGAAGGAACTACAACAGATGGCATCTACCCTGCAGGAGTTGTCTTTGAAGATGGATGATTTTAAAGAGAACCTAGAAAATCTTAAAACAAGCAGTCAAAAACAGGCTGACACCCTCAAGGAAATGCTACAACAACACCAGACAAGTATAACAGGAATAGAGGTCTCTCTAAATGACTTAGAAAGCAGACTTAAGGAAGAGGAAACACAGAAAGAACTGCTTCTTAAACAAAACACTTGGTTGGTTAATAAAGTAGATGACGTGGAAAATAGGGAGAGGAGAAATAACATCAGGATTTTCAGATTACTTGAAAACACAGAAGGTGAGGATATTATCTCCTTTTATAAAGGTGGATCTCTGACTTTTTAAATTTAAAAGAAGGACTTTCCTTTGGCATTGAGAGGGCACACAGAGCTCTTGGGAAACCTGCCACTAACTCAAACTCTCCTCCTAGGTCAATAATTATCAAATTTCTTTCATACTTGGACAAGGAACTGATTTTAAGATCTGCGTAGAGAAAGGCACCTCTAAAATATAAATAGAGCCTGATAGGATTTGATAATGACTATTCATCTAGAATAATGGAACAAAGGAAAAAAGTGTGGCCACTGATAAAGTTTCTGAAACAAAATAACATCAAGGCACAACTTGCATATCCAGCTAAGATAAGAACACTATATGCCAACGAGATGAGGACTTTCGCTGACTTACAGGAAGCCTCCTCATTTATTAAAACTAATAATGTGATTACGTTACCAGAAGATATGGATTGGATGTCACCTTCTCTCAAGAGAACAAAAGAAACAAATGACTGGACAGATGTCAAAAAGAAGAAGCAAAAGACTGATACTGTTACAGCCAAATCTCTCAAAGCATCTACTATGATATGAATTGTTTTAAAATTACTTTAAAGGTCCAATTTTATTGCTTGGAATTTTAAAACAAAGGTAACTAACTACTGGAATCATTATCTATATTTTTGAAAATAGATGGCACATGAGAATTTTCACATTACCTCAGGTATGTAAAACAGGGTGCTTTTTCTTTCACAGAAGGAGGTTTATATAGCACATAAAATATTTATACTGCAAATTAACATGCACAGTATATGTATATTTTCTCTTAATTCTTTCTTTTCTTTCTCTCTCGCTTCTCTCTTTTCTCATTATTATTTTAACTGCATCTTATCTCCCTTTCTAAATTCTCTATTTACTATACTAATATAGTCTGTATATATTTAATAACACACTATCTATACATAGATAAATAATAGTCTAAAATAATCTAGTTTTAAGGTAGACTAATTGGAATAGTGAACTTAATTGTTATTACAATATTTATTAGATTAATGGTAGTCACTGTTATGCTTATTGGGATTGGGGACATGTTTGTGATTAACTCTGAAATGTTCCATTCATGTACATATGTCCTTTGAATTATTGCCTTTTGGTATTCACAAATATATAAAAATAAGGAGGGAAAATGTACTGTTGGTTAAGAGAAAAAAAAATTATATATATTTTTTGTTTTTATAACATTTGTATCTTCTAATTTGTCCCATTATCACCTTTTGTATTTTTAATTGGATGTATTATGACTTTGATATGTCTATTTTATGTCTTTCCTGGAGCTTTTCTCCCCGGGCCTCTACTGAAAATGGACATGTATCCAGCTAGACTAGCCCGGTTAACAAATGTAAAATAAATAAATAAATAAATTCTATTTGTGTTGACATAGCAACAGTAAACAACTGCTGCAGTTTCTAAGGACACTGTGAACCTGTGAAGTGCATTTAGCCTCACAGATAACAAATAATAAAAAAAGTAATGTTTAGTTATTAAAATGAAAAATAACCTAAGCAAGGTAAAATAAATCCATAATAGGACTATTTGTAATATTTTATGATTTATCCTCATAGGATTACATATTCCTGGAAACACAACTGAAATGTTCCCAAACTACATGTGCACTTAAATGTAGCTGCTTGATTCAAAAGTATTATTCAGTTTAACATGCTGATTTCACAAGCTGTCTGCACTGTAAAAGTTACATTTTATATGTTACTTGAAATTGTCAGTGTCTAGTGCACATGAAAAGATACATATTACCTTTTGCAACGTTATCTTTGCAGTTACCTCACACTCTGTACAAACTCACTTGGTAACTGATAGTTATTCATTTAAAATATCAGTTTAAATATTAAATGTGCCCTTGAAATGCTACTGACATTTTGACAAAATATAATCTGAACTGTAAAATGAATGACTTGAAGGAAGTAATGCATAGGATTTCAAAGACAGTTCTTGACACTACAGTAAAAGTAAAAATATATATTCACAAGGAAGTATTGAAATGTTTTAGTCTTCCAGTTAAAATGGCTTACTGTCAACATTATGCGATATCAGAAAGTTTGAAGAGGTAGGAAATTACTATTCTTTGTCTTTATAATGATTATTAGACAGATGTTAGACTTGGCTTTGTTTAATGAATTGTGACATATTTTTATGAGGAAAAGTAGACTCAATTACTCACATTGGACTACACATTCCTGGAAACTCAACTGAAATGTCCCCAAATTACTTGTGAATTTAAATGAAACTACCTGATTAATAAGCATAACTTACTTTAACAACCTGAATCCATAAGCTATATGCTCTATATATGCTACATTATATATGTCACTTGCATATGACAGTCTCTAGCGCACACGAAAAAATACATATTATTTTTGCAACATACTATATTTGCACTAACCATACATTCTAAACTAACTCAATTGGCAACTGACAAGTTATTTATTTGAAACATCAGTCTAAATATTAATTGTGCCCTTGAAATATTCTTGCTGTTTTGACAAAACAAAACCTGAATTGAAAAAAGGAATGATTTGAAGAAGTGAAGTATTGCACAGATTTCAAACACAGCTACTGACTCTATAATACAAGTAGAAAAGTATACATGCAAGGAAAAATTGAAATGCTTTATACTTTTAGTTAAAATAGCTTATAGTTAACTTGTTGCTTTATCAGAAAATTTAGAGAGCTGATTCAAAGATGGCTGCCATTCTGTGAACACTGCTGATCTACATCTCTGCATATAACCTGAGGAAATCCAAACCCTGAAGTGATATTAAGAACCTTTAAACAAGAAATCTTGGTAAAAGTAACTTCAACTTCACTTAATTAGCATTCAAGAAGCGAATAAACCGAGGAAAAGTGCAGTATCTAACAGGGTTATCATAGATTAGCTGGCTCTGAAGAGAGTTACAAACAAAGGAACTGTCTATACAGTATACTCCGAGTTCCAGTACTGATATAAAATGTCGAAAGAAGACAAAAATATGGATGTAACTACTATAAAAACTAAACTTTCAGAACTGCAGTCACCAGAAAAAGATGTAATTTCGAAAAGACAAAAAATTATAAAACAGCAGGAACAATCAAAACCAGGGATTAAAAATAAACCTGACCAAATGCTAAACATGGAAGATATCAAAACTGCTTTGTTACCTATTCAAGAAGCTCTGAAAGAATTAACTGCACAAGTACAAACCTTTGGAATTTCCTGTACTCAAATTCTTGAAAGAATGGACAAAACTGAAGCTCGGATATCAGAAAATGAAGATAAAGTAACTCTGCTTGCAAAAAAATCAGATACACACGATCTCGATATTCTTGCTATTCAAGCTAAAATAACTGATCTAGAGGCGAGATCCAGGAGAAATAATATAATTATCAGAGGAATCCCGGAGTCTGTACAATATAATGACTTAATTACATCTATTACACAAATACTCACAATTCTTCTTAAAGACCCTGATAAGACAAAACAAATAATCATAGAAAGAGCACACAGAGCTCTGAGGGAAGCCCAGGCTTCGAATAGCCCAAGACCTGTGTATGTTAAAATTCTTAACTACCAAGATGTCAATAGAATTCTTACAACTATTATGAAAAATGGGGGCTATGTTATGTGGAATAATAATAGAATTTCTGTGGCTTAGGACCTGCCTTTGCAAATCAGGCAAGCTAGACAATCATTATCTCCTTACTGTAAATTTCTCATTGAAAAACATATAAAATTTTAAATGAAATATCCTAATATGTTAATATATACAATTGATGGGTCTAGATCTTCTGTTTCAACAAAAAATGAGGCAAAAACTACCTTTTTGAAACTTTTTAAGTCTTTACCTGCTTCAGAGACTTGATATGGCTTTCCGTTGTGACTGGCATGTCATCCGAGGTCGGATCCATCTGTTGCTGTGGCTCAAGGACTTAGTAATCCTTTGTTTTGAAGTTTTGGTGCCTTAGGCCTCTTCTTGATCAGATAAGAGTTTGTTTTTTAAATCCTGGACATTAGCGACTGTCTCCCAAAGTTTTATAGATTTTGTGAAGCTTGTTCCTCTACGAAGAGACAGGAAATTACTGTGATGCTTCTGAGGGTGCGGTATTTACTGTGGCACTTCCGGAAGTCCGTTTCTATTAAGGATCCCCCTTCGCAAATGTTTGGTCTGATTTCCAGGCTTGGAAATCCGATGTGAACTCTGTTGAACTGAGTAATCTAAAAGAAACAATAAAAGACATTGTCTGATATTAATTTAAACACATATTTACAAGCTGTCATACTTACATCTTCTGAAATAGTAAATTTTTGTAATTTTACAATATATCAAGGCTTAACAAGAAATGTATTTAAGGCTAAACAGTTATTGTTTTACTACTTCATAATTATTACTGAAAGGACTTAGTTAATCCCTTAATACCAATAATTTACACATATATAACAACTACACTAGACATTATATTTAATTCTACCATATAGTAATGACTCATATACCACTAGATATATGTGATGTGTTTTTATACTCCTGATAATTCCTGATGTTAATAGTTAAAACATCAAGCTTGGCAATACCTAATAGTACTAGTGGTTAGTCTTAAGCTGAAATGTTTAAATAATGAAGAAGTTAATATTGACACTAGAGAAGGTAGTTATTTATTTTATGTAGATGCTTATATTATTATATTGTATAATATATCAGGATGCTTTTTTTTTGTTTCTCACACCTGTTGTTTGAATAATAGAAGACAATGCTGACCAAGTACTGGATCCCCATCCTACTTTATGATTAATAGGTTTTATCATATGTGATTTGGATTGTTTAAATAGAGATGTACATAGAAACTGAGCAAGCTAATTACCTATATACTTAAGATATCTTTAGCTTTCTTTAATCAGTGAATATTTTTATCAAGACATGTTAGCTAGTACCTTTAAGTAGTTTCTAGCTAATGTTGTTGCATATTTCTTACATGATTTATTCAAAGAATAGTTACTATAAGAGATGTTGATGAACAGTAGGGAATGTTTAGATTAGGCTTTGTAGAATTAATTTTAGTCTATATAGGTTCTGCTTTTGGTATATATTTGAGTTATTATAACCTGAAGATTATACATAGGTTTATGTTTTTAATCAATATAATTTCTTACCCTGTACAAGACCTATACATGTCTCGGTCTGAGGGTAGAGTGGGTAGGCACTGGCATGGGACGAGATTTCAAGAATGCTTCCAAACTATATATATCTTTAAAAAGTCTCTGATTACATTATACATCCCTTTCTTAAATGTTTGTTACATTAAATAAAATATTAAAATGTGGGAAATAGACTCATGGAACACAAAAGGGCTCCAGAACTTAAAGAAAAGGAAATTATTTCTTCATTTATTTTTTCAGGCTAGGGCATGTTTTATATTACTTCAAGAAACTCATCTAACTAATGATCAATGGGCAGATATCAAGAAAAGGAAATGGATTAGAGAGGTCATAGCCTCGGAAGGTAAAATAATAGTGCAGGGGTAGCTATAGTTATTAAAAATCAATATCAAGGAAAAATTTTGGATTCTAAAATAGATAAAGAAGGAAGATGGTGCTATGTTATTCTGTCCTCTACTCTTCATGATAAACCTATTTTACTTCTTAACGTATGTGTACCATGTAATAATCAACAATTTTTCATAGCATCACTTTATCCACTTTTAAATCAGTATAATAATTATTACATAATTATAGGAGGAGATTGGAATTCCTATCAGAATCCGAAATTGGATAGGTCTTGTCTACAAAGGTCATTTAATAGGCAAGTGGCGGTTGCACTAAGGGATTTAAAAGAGGATTTTCAATTATATGACCCTTTTAAATATCTAAATAATCACCTTAATACAAATAACTTTACTTTTTATTCAACGTGTCACAAAATGTGGTCTAGAATAGATTTCGTTCTGATTTCAGAAACAATGACTAATTTTGAACCATTAGTCTTTATACATACTCGTTATTTATCTGATCATTCAAAAATTTCATTCAATTTTTCTAAAGATTCTAGATATAATTTGCTACACAGGGGTTATAATTGGTCTTTAAATCCAAATTTGTTAAATAAAGAAGAAATAATACAGGAAATTATAGATGTTCTTAATCGCCTATTAGTTAAACTAGAGAAACCGTAACATCCTCCCGATATTGAATGGGCGACAGCTAAAGCACAAGTAAGAGGGATCTTTTTGCAAAAAGCCTCATATTACAAAAAATGCAAATTAGAGATGTACAAAAATTAGAAGATAAAATAAAATTACTTGACCAAGAGCTGATTCAGAATTATAACAGTCAAACAGAGACGGAACTATTTAAATGTCAAAAAGATCTTTTTTTAATTCAAAATAATAAGATGACGTTTTATGAACATAAAATGTTAGCGAGATATGCCAATCATATTCAAACGCCATCAAGGGCATTAGCTAGAATTATTAATCAATCAAAAACAGTATCATTAATCTCGGAAATACATTTTGACAATACAATATATTCTAAAACTGAAGATATTGTTAATATTTTTGAACAAATATACTCTAATATTTATGCTGATCAAAATGATACATCTTTAAATAGGTCTGATAAAGACTTTTTCCAAAAAATCAGTTTTCCAAAAATAGATGATAATTCTCAAAAAGATTTAATTAAACCTATATCGGACGAAGAAATAATATATATAATTAAACACTTCAAATCATATAAAGCACCGGGTCCTGATGGCTTGATTGCTCAGTTTTACAAAACTTTTTTGTGATATTCTTGGTAAAATACTCTTGCATGTATTTAATTACATAATTAATAATAAAATCAATGACCCCCATTTTAATGCATCAAAAACTATTCTTATACCTAAAGTTAATGCTGATGCCCAAAATCCAGATAATTACAGACCGATTTCACTAATAAATGTAGATATGAAAATTTTGACCTCTATTCTGGCTAATAGACTGGGAAAAATAATGAATCAAATAATATCTAATGAACAAGCTGGTTTTATAACTGCTAGGCAAACTAGTGACAATACATTAACACTTCATACATTAATATCTTATGCTAAACAAAATAATTTAAATATCTATGCACTTATAATCGATGCGCAAAAGGCTTTTGATAGGGTTAATATAAAGTTTTTGTTTGATACTTTACCATATTTTAATATACCTCATGAATTTATCTTAATGTTACAAATTCTATATAATAATCCTTACACAACATTATATATTAATAAAAGCTTTTCTAAAAGAATACAAATTAAAAACGGAACAAGTCAGGGTTGTCCTTTGTCCCCTTTATTATTTAATATATACCTAGAGCCTCTCTTTTTATATATTAAACAGAATGTATATCATAATGCCCCTATATTATATGGAACTAAAATATCTATGGCGGCTTTTGCTGACGATCTTAATATATACTGTACAACAGCAATTTCAAACACTGACAAGTTACTAAAAGCGGTGGAGGACTTTGCAGCAATATCTAACTACAAAATTAATCTTAAAAAAACAAATGTATTTCCTTTAAAAACTCCCAAACCATTTTCGCTTCTGCCATTGGTGGGGCAGGTAAAATCTGAAGATAAAATTAAATACTTGGGTATTACCTTTTCTACAGATGATAAAGATGTTTATATTACTAATATTAAATTGGTTTGGGATCACATATTATTTGATTTTAGGAGATGGAATAATTTAAAGTTACCTGTATTAGCAAAAGTTTCAATTATTAAAATTAATGTTTTACCCAGATTATTATATATTTTTAGATCTGCTCAAGTTCTAATCTCTAAGAGGTTTTTTAAACAAATACATAAGGAGTCGGCTAAATTTATTTGGGACCTAAGAAAGACTAGGATATCATATGATAAATTAATGACCCCGAAAAATAGAGGGGGATTGGATCTACCAAATTTTGAAACTTACTACTTAATAATAAACTCTAACAGAATCTTAAGAATTGCTAATTATGAAACATCTAGTAATAAATGGTCACCAACTTGGGTAATTTTGAATTATAAACATATTTTGAATCTGAATATTAATCCCAAAGCATTACCTTTCTTAGGAAATGAAAAGTTTAAATTATATGATATAATGGATCACATTAAATTATATATAACATCAATACAAAACTTATTTCATTCATTAAATCTCATGCAACATATGATGGTCTTCCAACCTTTTCATAGAAATCCTAACCTGAAAATTAATAATAAATTAATAAATCTTAAAAAATTCCCTTTTATGGTTAATTTAACTTTACTTGATATATACCCTTACCTCAAATATTCAACTAATGAAATAAGACAAGAAATGAATCTGCCCAAATCATACTTAGCTATGTTGAGACAGCTTAAGGAACTTTCCATAAGTTACTTTAAGGATTTCAAAATTAAAGATGAGGATTTAACAAAATGTTCAAATTTGTGGCAAACTCTTCAACAAGATGTTAAATTTATAGCAGCTACAAATAAATTAATAAAAGATTAAAAATTTCAGAATAAAAGTTCTTTTGTCAAACTATTGGAAGGAAAAAATGCCACTGATAAAAGAAAATCAAATACTAAAAGCAATTAACTTAACAATTAAATCAATTTCTCTTCAAAAATTGATGTATACTCAGCTTATGATATTTAACAATGCTTATTATCCACACCTTAGCTTGCATAAATTCAATTCTAAAAAATCTCCAAATGGTCCATACTGTAAAGGTCAATCAGCAGACCTTCTTCATATGTTCTGGAGCTGTAAATGTATTTATAAACTTTGGAACTCCCTAAGAATACAAATTCAAAAGATGGGCTATCAATGTTTAACACTTTCATGGGAATTTATGATTTTACATATCACAGTTTTCTAGATCCCAAGTTACTATACTTATTAATATTTTTTATTAATTAAACTATATATAGCTACTAACTGGTTAAATCCATGTCAAACATCATGGGAGAACTTTAAGATTCTAGCAGTGAGACATATATTAGCCCACAAATTACTCCTTAATGATCATAATAAAAATATCAATAATCCGAAAATATGGGAGCAAATTTTTAATATTATATTGGCATAATACATTGAACCCAAGTTTACTCTGAAACATATATACCTTATAAGGGAAATTTAGTAATAAATAAAAGGTTTAGATATTTGATCTATGTATAACTTTTTTTCTCTTCTGTTTTCTCATATGTTTTTCTATAATCTGTTGTTACAAATGGAAGCATTCATGTAAATATTGTATATATGTTATTGTGTTATTATTGGAAACATTAGTTGGAATTTATTGATATTTTGTTTTGTTTAAGTTTGTTGGAAAATGGTAAAACAATAAAGATTTATTATTGAAAAAAAAAAGAAAATTTAGAGAGCTAGGAAATTATTTCTAATTTGTCTTATGCCGCGGTGGTACAGAGGTAGCGTTGTTACCTCACAGCAAGAGGTTCTCCTGTTTGATTCTTGGCTTGGCTTGGGAGGGCCTTCTGTGTGGAGTCTGCATGTCCTCCCCGCAGTTGGGTAGCGTTCGAAAGATATGCATGCGTAAATGGGCGTGCCTTGGTTGAAGGTTGGGCATCGAGCTGGCACCTCAGCATTTCGTAAAAAAAATCTACTGCCAATCGTTAGAGGACCAGAGTTTCACTGTGGCGACCCCTTACCGGGAAAAAGCCGAAAGACAAACAACAACAACTAAAGTTATGTTAGTCACCGACTTGTTTAATGGATTGAGAGTCATGTACAAGACGGACTACTGAATGTTATTTCTGTTTACCTATGTTTGCTGAATTTCTTTTATTAGTACTGATTTAAAACAAGGGGAAAAAGGGAAGAGAAATCTCTGTTTTTGGTCAAGGGAGGAGAGGCTTAAGAGTATTCTAACTGCCCTGAGAACTCTCTAAGATGCTCTAAATACTATTTGATTAATATTTACATAAGGTAAGTCTTGATTACCATATAGGTGTCATCACATCCATTCTAGACCTGATGCGATTACCCATTCTGGAAGCAGGAGGTGCCATATGCAGGATGGGAATTGTCAGGGGGATCATAGTTTATTCTTAGACTTTGCCTTGTAAATCAATAAATATGTAAAAGCACTGCACACTAGAATGTAGGGCACCTCTACTCTGTGTCAGGATACCTTAAAGGAACACAGTACACCTACAGTAAATTCATATTTCATTGGTAATCACTCATGGTCTCCTGATGAGTCCATTTAGTCAAATTATTTTAGTAATAATCTATTTGTTGTTGGCTTATTTAGTGTATGCTCATCTGTTGCATTTAATTTATCCAAAATGACATATCTGACATGTTTGGGATCTCTTATGGATAACTAAATATTGGATATTTTCTAAGTCATCATAATAATTGTTTGCACTACTAACATTCAATCCTGATATATAAAATACTATAGAACAATAATAGAATAATATAGAATTTCATATCTCTTTTAAGAAAATTATCCATATAATAATTTAACATATGGAGCTCAGTTGATATTGTTGTTTAAAGGTATGAGAGATAATCCAATAGATCTATCTTTATCTATTGGATTAGGAATGACTTTCATTCCATGTTTAATAGGAAATTCATATTTACTTATATTTGATACTTTAGAATTAATGTTTTATAGAAGTACTTTTTAAAGCCTGACCAAAATTTTACCCTACTTGTATTTAAAGAAGAAAGAACATTAAATTACACTCCCAGGTTTACACACATAAAAATAACATTCAGTGTAATCAGAGAATATGGTATAACTACTATAATCAAAATAAAAAAAAGAAGCAAAAAGTTTCTTCCAACAATAACTTGAAATGGATTTAACATTCTTATCATTAAATACTAATGGCTTAAATAATGCAAATAAAAGATCAAACTTACTAAAATATTTATAACTAAATAAGGCACAAATAGTATTTCTCAAGGAAACACATTTTAAGACTAATAATAGCTTTATTTGGAACCCTAAGGACTATACAGTCTTAGCTCAATCCTGATATAGAACAAAGACAAAAGCAGTATCAATACTCTGGAAGAAAAACATAATCACTCCAAAAGTTATTTATAAATATGAAGACAAAGAAGGTCTACTAGCATTTGTTATAATTAGATTTAATAACAGAATATGGACCTTAGCTAATTTATATTGGTTCCCAGGAATTGGAGCAGGAACGGTTAAAACACCTAGATTTTATTTCCAACAATTATAAAGGAAATCTTATACTGGGAGGAGACTTTAATTGTGCCTTAAAAGCTTCTGAAACCACCAATAAGTCTTTTTGCATAGCAACAATTTCAAAATCCTTAAAAATATGGATTGATTCATTTTATTTAATAGACACTTTTAAAGTAAAAGATGATAAATCCTTATTATTTTCCCATCAAGACCATAGATTTGGAACACAAACCAGAATAGACAAATCATTTGTAGTTCAAGATTTACAAAAAAAAAAATCCTTAACTTTTCAATAGTTCCATGCCCCTTCATAGATCACGACTCTCTGATAATGAAGCTCCAAACAGAGTTTAAACCTTTAATCCCCTCAACTAGAATTCTGTCATATATCACAAAAATTAAAGAATTCAGACCCTGGATGTTGTCAGAACTAATCATTTCATGAAATTAATAATGCAACAGAAATCAGTAGAGTCATGGTTTGGGACTCATTCAAATAATATTTATTTAGTAAGGCCCTTAACAGGTACAAAAACAAAGTTAGAGAGTGGGAAACTGAATCATTAGACTTGCAAACCAGACTCTTGACAGCAAAATCTAAAAAAAAAATCAGAATTGTCCAGAAGTTTAAAAAGAAATAGAGGAATTAAATAAAAAAGATAATGAAATTCTAACACACAAAACTTGTCTAGCCTTGGAAAAATTAAAAATAAACTCATTAGCCATCTCCCCCAGATATCTACATAACTTATCTACAAGAATTAAAATACAATCTAAAGCAAATAACACTGGTAGTATATATCATGAAAGAATGGGAAAAACGTATCAGATATAGGAGACATCCTTGAAGCATTTCAGTTCCATTATATGGAACACTTCAAAAAAAGAAGATTTAAATACCAACCAAATAAACTTAGATACAAACCTTATCAATATAAAAAAAAAATCCCGAAAACTTAAAACTAGACCTACAAAAACCTATATCCTACAAAGAAATGATTGACAAGATAAAAAAAAAGTAAATCTAACTAAGCTCCAGGGATAGATGGTATAATTAGGGAAATTTACAAACTCTTCCCTTCAACAGTAATCTCCCTTTTTCATAAAACTTTGCTAGAAATCCAGTCAGTAGCAAAAATACCACCCTCGTGAAAATATTCTATCATAACACCAATTCTAAAAGATAATAAACCATCAGACCTTTGCACCTCATACAGACCTATATCATTACTGAATAATGATTACAAAATATTCATGTCAATACTAGCTAGCAGAATGAAAATTCCACTTTCAAAGACAATTAATAATGATCAAACTGGATTTTTATATAACAGTCACACACATGATAATATTAAAAGGATTCTTACTCTTATAGATTATATGAATAAAGAAAACAGAGAAACACTTGTAATTGGATTAGACACAGAAAAAGTCTTTGATTCCCTCAGCTGGGAATATCTATTTAAAACTTTAGCATTATTTGAATTTCCTCCTCCCTTCATCTTATTACTAAAAACATAAATATTAATAACTTAGCCTACATTAAATTAAGTCCTTTCACCTCAGAGCATATCCATATAATGAAAGGTACTAAACAAGGATGCCCCCTTTCTCCTATTTTATTTGCTTTGGCTATAGAAATACTTGCAGAAATAATATGCAATAATCCAAGAATAAAAGGAATAGAAGTCTATGATCAGTACATATCTAAAATAATGCTTTTTGCTGATGATATTTTATTAACCCTATCAAACTCCAGAGAGTCATTAGGAGAGCTAGAAGAAGTAATGGAGAAATGTTATAAGATGTCAGGTCTACACTTTAATAGATCAAAATCAAAATTCCTATTTTTAAATAAGAAAAAAGAACTACAAGTTACAGATAAATCCATCATAGGAAAACAAGAACTTGCACTAAATTATTTAGGAATAGTGTTATGCAAAAATATAAATGAAACAATATTAATAAATTATAAAAACATTATTGAAGCAATGAAAATATATATAGAAAAGTGGAACAAAATTATATTAACTTTTGAAGACAGATTGCAATTAATAAAAATGGTCTTATTGCCAAAAATACTATATGTAGCATTAGCAATAAAGTTAATTCCTGAAAGATGCATTCTTAAAGAAATAAACTCATGTTTAATAAATTTTTATGGTATTCCAAAAAGAATAGAGTAGCTATAACTCATCACATTAGACCCAGGAAATAAGGAGGATTGAACATATATAAAAGCATCTGTGCTTAAAACTACAATAGACTGGATAAACCCAAATTATTTTGCCAACTGGAAAGAATTAACAATGGCTATATTAACAAATGAATTGAATATGTTTAAAAAATGTTTAATAGTAGACAAATTAAAGAAACCCTGGTACATACTATGCACAAGTATACAATATAATATAACAAAACCTTCTAAAACGACACTGATTAATCATTACATCAATTCCTTTAGGAAACTTATCAATGCAAACATAGATCTAAAACTTTGGTTTGACCTTTTAACCCCATTTACCATCACTAAGAACTTTCCTCACAAAATATAGAGGGAAACAATAACCTCCTGGAAACAAAATGGATTCTTATGCTGGTTTCAGTATGTAAATAAATTAAATGTTTTAGCTATACATATGATAAAAAACTGCTTACAATATTCCAACACAGGACTGGTTAACCTTACAAAGCATTCTAATGTACACTCAAGATTTATGTAGATTAATTAATAATTCCTCATTTAAAGATATTCCAAATCTAATAAGTTTTCTGAATGAATTTATAACAGCTGTGAAAAGAAAAATTCCATTTCAAATCTATACAAATAGTTAATAACATATAAAACAATTTCCAAACCATCATACTGACAGTTCTTAAGAAAAGGTCAGTCATTGCAGTTAACAGAAGAAATTAAAACTAACATCTTACTATCAGTTAATTACACCTTTAACACACCTTACTGGAAAATATTTAACTGGAAATACTTACATAGAGCATTTTTAACACCAGATAGAATTAAAAAGATCAGTACTACTACAAATGATTTTTTTGCTGGAGGTTTGAAAAGTCAAATAAAGCAGACTGGATTCATATTTTTTATGAATGTAATAAAATTAGATCATATTGGAATGGAATCAATAATTTTTACAGGCTTTATTTAATTATTCCTTTACCTTAACTAAAGTATTGATTATACTAAATGTAAATGAAGGTCCCTACATGAATAAGGCAAATATGTATTTGTTATGGACAATACTTGCTATATCTAGGCAATACATAATCAAAAGATGGAATTCAAATACACCCCTGACCCTGCAAGAATTCTATACTTTATTGAAGACAACTGCATCGATGGAAATAAAAATCAAAGAACTACGAATCTATCCCAGGCCATTGGTAAATAATCCTTGGAAGAAAGTTATATCTTTGTTGGACACTGCAATAATCAATATTGTATCTCAGATAACTGATCTGTTAATTCTATTTTTAATATAGTTATTTAAAATATTTAAAAATATTATGTAAATGTTATTTTAATTGAAAATAAAAAAATATTTGAGGAAAAAAAAGAAAATGCATACCCACATCCAATGGCAACGCAGCCACAGCCTCATATGATACACAAGCTTAACATTGGAGTGGCAAGTATTATATGTAGTATAACTATATATGAAACTGTATATGCTCTGCTGTCTTCATTGTAGGAGTCAGATAGCTGTTGTGCCTCCCGATGACATTAGTTCAGTGGGTGAGGGGTCAGGAATGGCTCTTTGGAGAGTGAAGGCTGCAGACCCCTGCCATATGTACACAGACCACAGTGCTATACACACAAACACAGAATGTCCAGGTAATCTCCTCGGAAACAGCCCCTATTACACACAACATGTCCAGCAGTCTGTTATCTGACTGGCTGGTTATCAGGTATGCTGTCAATAACTAATGGTGTACAGAGCATATGCACCATATATATGTGGGCTTCATTTGCACAATACATGTGTGCACCTCTGCAGTCTAGAGGTCAGTGTATGTAACAGTGTGCTATGCCCCTGTAAAGCAGTGTATGGGGGTATGCACCATAAGTATCCCAGGGTGTTACAACATGTGAGAACCACCAGTAGTAAGCTGCCTTACAGTATGCGGATATACATTACCATACGTTTCATCTTGTGAACATTGCTGGCCTACTGCTTACTGCCATCAGTGTGATTGTGATGATTACAGTTATGCAATGTTATGTGACAGATACCACCCACAGTGTCAACCCTGGTCTTTTCCCCCTAGGGATTGCAGTATTTAGAGGCCACTGAACTATACATCTGCATGACATACTGTGGATAGTTTGTTATGCTGTGGCCATGTCATTTTTTTCTGTTGGATTACCTGAAGGCCTTAGCATGGACACCAACAGATGTGATGCTTTTGGACTACTGTAATAAAGGATATGTTTGAGTGTTGCATTAATCTGTTTGTATGTATGTCAAAGCATAATCAGCTATATGACATGGCATATACAACTGTAATAGTACACAACTGAGCCTTTCCTATGTATACTAACCTGTGTGTTGTGTTAGATCCATTGACTTCTCTGTGGGTATATTTGTCAGGCAACACTTGTCTGTGATATGGGTGACTCATACAATGTCCATCGGATGAGGTTGCAACTGTAGGGATACTGGCTGTTCAGTATGGTGTGCACCCTCTGATAATGTATCTTCCTAGACATACCTCTGTGTGTGGCTGTGCAGTTACATATATATCTATACATATGTATATCTGCATATATGAGTATCTGCATACATGTGTCTGTGTATAGGTATCATAGGACTGTTCATTGCTTACACATTGTGCATTCACTATGGTAGCCAGACTGTACTGCATGATATGTTATCAATACCAGCCTGACATAATACAGGTGGGATGGCTTACTGTTAACATGTTGTGGCCATGTATTGTCAAGTCCTGGTTATGGCATTTGCAACAGTCGGTATTGTATAGCAGGGGGGGATATCAATACGTGTAAAACATATGTTGCTTGAGCCCCCTCACCTCTATTAATGGTGCCTATGTTCATATATGTCTTTATGTTCTCTATCATAGCTATAGATATATATCTGTATACATATATATATATATATATATATATATATATATATATATATATATATAGACAGATTTGTATAGATATATGCATGGAGAGAGTGTGGTATATATATCTATATATATATATATATATATATATATATATGTGTGTGTGTGCACACATACATACATCTAAATGTTAAAGTACATTTTCTGCACTGTTGAATGATTTTGCTGGATGACATGTTCCTGAAGCCATCAGTTGTATGTATATTTATCATGGCTTAGTGGTAATTCACGTCATCTATGGTGTGTAGGGTCCTGGGTTCAAGCCTTTCAGACGCTGTTTAATTTGTTGCTGGGTAGAACATGAGCCATTGGGTACAGAGTAATTAAGGCAATTTAAAGCAGTTCTAAGCGGATGTGCGTGGGTTTGCCGGTAATAAGCACTGCTAACTTCCTGTTAGTGTCATACACTCAGTTGGCTTCTATATTGCTTAACCTGTGTAGGCAGTGCTTACCCCCCATGCAAACCCAGTTACAACTGCTCAAAAGTACCTTAATCACACTGTATCCAATGGGCCGTGTTCTGCCCAGCAACAAAATAAACAGCTCCTGCAGGCCTCAAACCCAGGACACTGCACACCACAGACAAGGTCATGTACCACTAAGCCATGCCAGATACAATTAATTCTGATGTTTTCAGAAACATCATCCAGTCCAGTCATGCAACAATACAGAGACTGTATACCAACATCTAGCTGTATGTCTGTGTACATATATTAATATCTAAACAGATACAGCATATCCATATATGTAGATATACATATTTCTGAAACTATATAGATATATATCAATATATATGAACATATATACATGCAAATGCCTACATCGACACATATATGTGTCTACACCTACATGTCTACATATACACAGCAAGTTACATATGTCTACGCAGATATATATATCTACGTAGGTATATACGGACATAGTTATATATACGTTAGCAGATATATATATATATATATATATATATATATATATATATATATATATATATATATATATATATATATATATATATATGTGTATATATATCCATACATCTGTAGATAGCAATGGCAGGTTAACAAATAACACATATGTCCTCATGCACCGTTAATGGGGTTGAGAGGCCCCATACACTATACGTCTTGTATGAATAGGCATCCCCCACACAGCCAAACACGTCCACCCTGCAATACACTACCAAGTGTTGCAGATCCCATAACCAGGACCTGACACAACATGGGCACACGATGTACCAATACTACATTCGACCTGTATGATGTCAGGCTGGTATGTACAGTCTGCCTCCCATAGGAAATGTAATATGTGGAAGCCATCAACATCCCCAGGATGATACAGATATACATACATATATATATATATATATATATATATTTAGAGAGAGAGAGAGAGATGCATGTGACTACACATACACACAGTTATATGTACAGTAAGATACATAAGTAGAAGATGCACACAATATGGAACAGGCGCATATGTGGACAACTGTTCCCATACAATAAGCAAGGTGCTGGTGTTACAGGATAGTCTGAAACATGCCCATAGTCAGGGAATTGAATAGTCTGTAACATGCCCGTAGTCAGGGAATTGAGGTTAGAAACAGACATGGTTATAGCCATGTACCGATAGCACTCAACACACACACTGCCAGTGTAATGTCTGACACAGGACTTGTGTGGTGGACAGACAAGACATGATAGGCATAGCTCTGGCCAGCAAGAGGATAGGCCCACAGTTGTGAGCTATGCAGACAGACTGCATTCCGAGGTAAACTACTAAGTACACACACACCCTGTAACACTAGTACTATACAAAGCATAACACAACTCTACTTGCAGTCTGTCTGTAGTTCCTGATCCTCCGACAAATATGTGGCTGTCCTGAGTGTGCTAGTTCTCCTGTAAGAGGTATTGCTACCTGCTGTCGGTAGCACTGCTGCACACACACAGGACAGATGTCCATCACACAGGAAATGTAAAGGGATGACATACACATGATGTGGAGATTTACAGTGGGTGGTTGCGATGACAGTGGTAATTGGGAGCAGTACACATCTGGCTATTTGGATGACATACAAGACCATGACCAACCCGGAATTAATGGACATGCTCCACCTCAAAAAATCCAAATCCACCAGAACCACTAGAGCAAGTGACTTAAACCTTAGCACGGATATAAATAGGACGTGCTGGAGGGATGGATTTATCACCCAGAGACTCCCCATGCTGTGGAATAAAATCCCGGTCCATGTGAGGCAGAGCACCTCGCTGGCTCTGTTCAAGAGAAATCTTGACCGGTGGATGGGAGATCGTAGGTTTACCCTGCTGAATCATCTCTGTGTCACTGCTGGACAGAGGCACAACAAACTAATGGGCACATTATTTACATAAGGTAAGCCACATAACTTTGGGCTAGGCTTATAAATGCCTTAGGGCAGATAGCCTAGTATAAACCTATGAACCTATGAACCTATATATTTCCACCATATGTCCTGGACATGGAGTGTAGCCCAACCCCAGCCCCTATGATCCCAATGTCATAGTTGAAGGGGATGTCAGGTATGTATAGCGGTATACTATTAAACTACTGCTACTGTCATTTATTTTGTCTTCACAAATATGGTGTGTGTGAGAGGTCACATCTGCTTATAACATGTGTGCCACTGGCTACTGACAGACATCCTAAGGACATCATTGTTCAGTACCGCTGCTAGCATGTAATGCCACTGTGGACTGCAGAAGAGATATTGGCCAATATATGTGGAAAGTCTGACACACTCTGTACAGTCCACAGGAATACACATAAGCCCTTAGTGCTAAACATGTATACCATGCCTGACAATATGGATGTAGATGGCCATGTAGACAGGTATAACACATAATGACTGGTATATATTTGCCACGACAGGTTATGCATTTACACACCCCTGTCTGGCCTGACACATAATGACCGCTGGTACAGACATGGTACTAACACATAATGACTGGTATATATTTGCCACAGTATGCATCAT
>NC_056725.1:1589670787-1589838287 GCF_019279795.1 Protopterus annectens
GTTACGGAAATAACCGATTCAGGCTACAATTACATTAAATACGGGAAATCATTATGACCTACACTCTTCGCACACTTCCCGCTTTTAATGCTTTATTTCGAACACGTATGCCAATACAGGACTGCCCCTCGCAAAGTGGGACGGTTGGTGACCTTAGTCGCTACTCCTATGTCGGTGCGGCGTGCTGACATGCTGCTGTACACCTTCTCTGACTATGCACACTCACAGTACATTGCTGTACGGACACGGTATTACGCGTATCCTTTGTTCCTTGGACAGGTACATTTCAGGCTGCGTGGGTTTTATTTGCTTCTCTTGTTTAGTTGGGACGGATACTTTGTTGCATACTCTGCGGACATTTCATTCTGCACGGGCCATGGCTGCAGCCATTTCTATTCTGGGCGGACTATGCCAGACAGCACGTTAGGTTGCTCTTCGCCTGCCTGCTTAAACACGCCTACTGACGATCCTACTTGGGCTCGCCACGCACTACGCACATGCCTGTGGTTACGGTGCACTCTCATTAATATGCATATGGCGCTACTGCGCCGGCTATGCAATGCACCGCCGGCGCAAGCCTTATGCCGGCCTTGCGCCGAGCTTCATGAATCCCGGGGATAGTACAAGTGTGTTATGCAATGGGAAGAATGATATGTAATCACATATATTATAGATCTTAAAGAACTAAATAAGCTAACTTAGAGAAAAGGCCTGTGGAGAAAAGCTCCAGGGCTAAAACAATTTTACAATTACAAATATTGCATAGAACTAATGTGTTATATAATCACTTATATTATAGTTCATGACTAACTAGAAAAGGCTAAATTAGAAAGAGATTAAGTTAGAGGTTAACTCTTAGCAATACAAAAGGAAGGTCAGAAATGTTAAAATGAATAATGTAATATTTACAAAGATAAGGGAAAATTTGTTAGTTGGAGAGTTGAGGTAGATGCAAGGGTCAAAGTGGTTAAGGAAGGTTTATGATAGAGTAAAATAAAAATAAAATAAAGTATGTGAGCAGCAGTGTTAGAGACACCAGGTTGCAATACCTCTTACAGCAAGACTTGCAGACACAGGCCAACTACACATATGTATGAGGATTCAGACCTACAGAAAGAGTGAGTAGCATTGTTATGTGCATTTTATATTGCTAGTCTTGCAGTGTTTGTGTGTACATAGTAGTTTAGGATGGAATGCAGTCTGTCTGCATAGCTCTCAACTGTGGGCCTATCCACATCATGGCCAGTGGATTGTCTGTTTGCTTTTGCCTGTTCACCACACTGGTCTTGTCCTAGATATATCACTGTCAATCTGTATGTTGTGTGCTATCAGTGCATGGCTACATCCATGTGTGTTTCTGATGCCTTATTCCTGCATAAGGGTATGTTGCAACAAGTAACACCAGCAATTTCCAGGGTGTGTAACAGCAATATTGCAAGTATGGCCCTGTGTCCCTGCATCTGTCCTCCACATATATGGCAGGCTTTGTCCTGCTGCAATACAGCTAGGGGTTGTTAGGTAATGGCCTATCATTATTTACTGCTAGCATCCTGCTATCATCCCAGTCATATTGTCTACTCTCACAAAATGTGTTGGTCAGGGTCCATACATGTGACAGATACATTGAAATTACCACAAGTAATACATTTCCCCCTAGGGCTTGACTACAGGGTGTAATTGGAGGCTGCTGAATTACATCTGTAATTGCTGATTGTCACTTATCTTGAAGGCAAATCCTTTGTCTATTGTTGTACTAATTGAAGGGCTTGGCCTGGACAGCATAGTATGTTGTATATCCACATTGTCTGCATCTAGTGTTTTCTGTGGACCTTGCATTCATCACTGATTAAACATTTCAAATTATATCTGCTGTAAGTAATGACATACATTATTGTATAGTACACAAATAAAGGTTTTCTGTGTATCCATACCTGTGTGTCATGTCATGTCCTTTGAATTGTGAGTGGGTATATGTGTAATGTAAGTATTCTCATTTGTGGGAATGGTTGCCACACTGCACATGTCACAGGCACCAGTTACAGGGCTTGTGGTTGAGGGATATACTTTGCACCCAGAACTTCCACACTAATTCTACATATGTATGGCTACTAATACATTTTGTATGTGTATGTACTTATATAGCTCATATATCTTATCTATCTATCTATATATATATCTATATATCGATATATATATATATATATATATATATATATATATATATATATATATATATATATACACCGGAACAGCCAAAAGAAAATGACGATATGAGATATATATAAATATATATAGGTATATATATATATATATATATATGTATACACGAACAGCCGAGAAAATGATGATATATATATATATATATATATATATATATATATATATATATAAATATATATATATATATATATATATATATATATATATATATGTGTGTGTGTGTATACCTGAACATATTTGCCAATGTATAGATATGTGTGCATATCTATACAGGTGTAATGTGTACCCCATCCACATTGTACATTCCCTATGATAGAATGACTTTTCTGCATGATATGTTACAGATATTGCCCTGACATGTACAGGTGAATTGGATTACTGTTAAAGCATTGTAGCTGTATTGTGGAGGGTCCTGAAGTCAAGTACGGCATGTGCTGGATATTGGATTGCACAGCATATCATAGCACTAATTACCAGGTGTCCCTCATTTGTGGTCCCACCCCCATTAACAGTGCTTATGGACTGTTATGTTGTAATGAGTGGTTCAGGATTTTGTTCCCATGTGAAAATGCTATACACATTTCTACTATCTGTATATATATATATATATATATATATATATATATATATATATGTGTGTAATATAGATGTATATCTGCATAATTATATATGTGAAACCCCTATATATATATATATATATATATAGACATTGATATATATATATATATATATATATATATATATATATATATATATATATATATATGTATACAATGAACATATTTATCTATGTACAACTGATGTTATATGATTATTTGTGAGTCATACATGTACATATATATACCTATAGCTGTCTGTCTACATTTGCAGATATATATCTGTCCATATGTCCATGCATATTTGGCTTATATTTTTGGCCTGTACCTCATTCTCTTGGCAATTGACATGGATGATCTTAGGATTGAAGTCAGTCACTCGTGCCGACACTTTTGTGTGTCAGACTTTTCATCTCATTCAAAATATGTGTTCTAGTACATATAACTGTGTAACTAGCAATGTTTTAAGTGTGTTAGAGCAGTATTTGACATATATCTTTATTTGTACCCACATTTTGGCACACTTTGTCTGGAATTCTTGCATTAAGAGGTTGTGTGGTATGATATTACTACATTTCCTGTACTGTTGTCTGATTGTGCTGGATGATATGTTTGTCAAAAAAAGAGGGTTATATACATCTGCCATGGCTTACTGGTAAATCACTTTGTGTATAGTGTGCAGGTCCTGGGTTCGGGCCTTGCAGAGGCTGTATATTATGTTGCTGGGCAGATCACCAGCCGTTGGATACATAGTGATTAAGGGACTTTTGAGCAGTTGTAAGCAGGCATGTGCCTGTTTGCGTGGAGCTAAGCAATGCTAACCTCCGGGTGCAGTTTCTTACACTCAGTTAGCTTCTAGTTTGCCTAAGCTATGTGGGCAATGCTTAGCCCTGCTCAAAAACAATTAAACATGCTTACTACAGCTTATCTATGCTTACTACTGCTTATTTGTGCTTACACATGCTTACTAGTGCCTTGTTCATTATGACACTAACACTTCACTTGTGCATTTAATGCAGTACTGCAGTTCACATTTAAATATTATTTAGTAGGTTATACAGCAAAACGATGTTCATATACAGATTTCACATGGAAAATAGAATGTGCTGCAGTAGGACTCGAACGGGGAATGCATGCTCATTAGGCGGATGCTTTGCCCACTACACTATTGCTGTTCTGCTTCATTTGCATATTTCTACCATAATTTCATATCCATGTTCCCTTCCTTTGGCACCTGAGCTCCACGTACACAGCATCCATCCATTTTCCAGTTGCTAGCCCAGCCATACCACACCTCCACACATTTCCCTCTCGGTACTCCTCCAGTGTACTGTCTCGACCCAAGCTTCTGCATGTTTTTCATCTGTTTAGTCCACCTACATATGAGCCTTCCCTTGATCCTCCTCCGATTCTGGTGGAGACATTGATGTGACCCACAACTTTTGTTTCGTCCTGCCAGTGATGGACCTGTTGTGCCAAGAGTAGACTTAGCTGGTAGCATCCTGCCAGGAGTTTGAGAAGCAGCGGTTTGCTCACACATCTGGCCAGCCTCATCTCCCGGTTCTGCGGAACCGATGCTCCAGGTGTGACATTCTGTGCATGAAGCACGCCCACATGTCCCCATGGCATGCACCATTTTTCATTATTCTCTTCGGTATTATGCAAAACTACTCTTCTCACAGTATGACTGGAGAGGCACTGATCTTTGATGCACATAGGCTGCTCGAAATACTGTGGTTGAGCAATGTATTAATCTACATACTTACATATATTTCCTATACTATTTAATGACTGTGCTGGATGATATGTTTGTGATCCCAGCAGCTGAATGTGTATCTGCCATGGCTTAGTGGTAACTCACGTAGACTATAGTGTACAGGGTTGGGGGGTTGCAACCTGGCAGTGCAGATTATTTTGTTAATGGGCATGACAGCTGTTGTCTACAGAGTGACTTAGGCATTGTAGAGCAATTTTAGGTGGGTATGCGCTGGATTGCGCGAGGATCAGCATTGCTGACCTCAGGTTGCAGTGTCTTACACCGAGTTAGCTTCTACATTGCTTAACCAGTGTGGGCATTGCTTACCACTGCCCAAACAGGTTTGCTTCCGCATACCTCCATGTTGCTTCATGGTTTTAGTTTACATTTGTCGTCCGTGACAATCCGACTGGATACTTGTCCATTTTCCTTCAGTGGTGGCCCGAGGAGTAGAGTTCCACAGTGAACCACAGCTACTCATTTCAAGTAATACTGAGGTGTTCACATTCATAGAGAGTAACAGACGTAACATAGCTACATACCACATTCTTCATGCTTAGTTTATGTATTATACTTGCTTAGGTCAGGTTTACATGTCATGTATGACTGTTGACAAAGGTCAGTTTAAGGTGAAGTTGGATTCCATTTGAACAGTTCTGGATAGGTTACACGCAGGTATTCAGGGTAGGTTTAGTTATTCCATACCTGTGTGGTAGAGTAGAAGAGAATAGTGGAGTAGGTAGGTAGGTAGAGGGGGTGACATTGTAACTGTATAGTAACCTGTTGAAATAATTGGAAGGGGAGTAATAGGGAAGGTTTGTCGGATGTTGGGATTTGTATGCGAGGCAGGACAAGAGGTGTCTGTTTCACTAGTTGATGTAGGGGTATAGAGTGTAAGTTGGGGGGGGGGATTTTGCAAGGTTGTGAGCATGTGCTGATCCAAATGTGGTTGTGGTGTTCCTTCATGTGTTATTTACATGTGTCCTGTGGGACAGCTGAGGTAATACATGTGGGTAGGGCGTTCCAGATTCTGCAAATATAGTTGGGGAAGAGGGTGTCACCTACGTGTAACTTTAAACATTAATAGAAATGGAACAGGGGTTGATAGGTAAGTAGTGTTCATGGGTCACAAAGAGGGAGAGATAGTAGGGGAATTATCCAGGGATGTGCAGGAAGGCTGAAGGCTAAAGGGAAGGTCCACAGCTGGCCATGTCTTCTACAGCAAGAGCTGTGCATATACATTGCATTTGGAGGTTGGGTTGGACACTCATACCCCTATGTGGGAGTGAGGACTACAATAATAACTTGTGATGCCAGTTAGCTTACATGCTTACAGTGGGGTGTTGCTACCATGTGTTCTTTGGTGTTATGTAGTGGGTTTTGCAGCAACACATATGGTTATACTGTACTTTGCCATGTAAAATAGACTGAGCTGCAGTGGGACTCTTACCGGGAATGGCTGCTCGTTAGGTGGCATCTCTGCCCAATTTGCACTATTGATTACATCCCCAGGGCGATCCAAATAGAACCGCTCCAGCCAAGACCTGCACACCTCAGCCCATAATTGCATACCCATAGTTTCCCCACCTGCCCCTCCTCTACAGCACTCATCCTAACTCTGGGTACAGGTCGGGTCTAACCACACCACTACACACTGCCCACTCTCCACTTCATGTCATTCTTATGTGCTGTATCATATCATAGCTATATATCTGTGTGTATAAATATATATATATATATATATATATGTATATATATATATATATATATATATATATATGTATACATATATATATATATATATATATATGTATATATATATATATATATATATATATATATATATATATATATATATATATATGTATATATATATATATATATATATATATACATGTGTGTGTGTATATATATATATATATATATATATATATATATATATATATATATATATACACACACACACACACACACACACGTATATGTGTGTATAGATATATATCTATATATATATATATATATATATAAATAGATATATATATATATATATATATATATATATATATATATATAGATATATATATATATTGTATATATATATATCTAAAGACGTGGATGTATGGGTGTCTGCATATGTATATATCTATATGTGGGTATTTATGTATATGTCTGTCTATGTATGTATACAGTTGTACTACAGAGAGGGAGAGGTATATATCTGTTTAGTTATGGGTATATATACACACACATACCTCTACATGTTTAGCTACATATCCTATAACGTAGACTGGTACTGCTGGATACTGTGTTTCGTATGCATACCGACCAGCCTTGTGTTCCATGTATGCTTTGTGATAACTTCAACTAAAACCGTTATTGTAAACTGAGTCACATGTGAAATCTATTGCTAGTACCAGGGAAACATTCTTCCCATGCAGGACAACCCAAACATTGGGTATTCAACTTTTGTCTAAACCCAGAGTTACAAAGGTACCCATGGCTATGTGCATGGACTACAGCATGTGCTCCAAGGGGGGGGGCAGTGGAGGGAGGACAATGTGTGGTGGTGTGGTAGCTATGAGCCGGTAACCAGGGTGGGGATGGTGGCTGCGTGTGTGCAGCGGGTTGGGGGAAGCGGAACTGTGGGTAATGAATGTATGGGTCAAGGGTGGCCTGGGTTGGATGGGCCTGTACTGGTTGGCCCGCCTAGTGGGTGGGGTAGAGGGGAATGTGATGTCAACATATGAAACATAACAGAGGACTAATTTAAATCCCTATTTAAATGAAACATGTACAATACAGTGGCCTTGCTAGTGTATTGCAGGGAGGACGTGTTTGGCTGGGGGGGGGGTATGCCAATTCTTACGAGAAGTATATTGTTTGGGGTCTCTCAAGCCCATTAACGGTGCATGTGGACTTATATGTTTCTGTTAATCTACCATTGCTAGCTACAGATGTCTGTCCATATATACCTCTATGGGTATATATATTTGCTTACATACTTCTATGTCCATATACATACCTACAGAGACATATATCTGCGTACATATATAGAACTTGTTGTGTATATGTGGACATATAGGTTTTGACATATGTATAGATGTCGGTATTTGCATGTATATATGTTCATATATTTGTGTGTGTGTGTGTGTGTGTGTATATATATATATATATATATATATATATATATATATATATATATATATATATATATATGTATATATGGGTTCATGTCAGTACATCGACAAGTCGGAAGATCGACATTCACTCCACCGACACATGAAATAATCGAAACCGCAAACACGGACATTTAACAGGTAAGAGGTTTACATATACACATATATGTATATATTCCTGGCTAAATATATATATATATATATATATATATATATATATATATATATATATATATGTATATATGACTACATCTATAGATATGTTGTATCCGTTTAGATAGTAATATATCTGCACACACACGTCCATCTAGATGTAGGTATACATTTTCTGTACTGTTGCATGACTGGGCTGGAGTTATGTTTCTGACAACATGCGGTTTATGCATATCTGGCATGGCGTAGTGGTAAATCATTTTGTGTATGGTGTGCATGATCCTGGTTTCCATCTTTGCAGAAGCTGTTTGTTTTGTTGCTGGGCAGAACACCGGCTGTTGGATATGGTGTGATTAAGGCACTTTAAAGCGGTTGTAAGTGGGTTTGTGCAGAGGTAAGCACTGCTAACTTCCGGTCACAATTTCTTACACCCAGTTAGCTTCTCCTTTGCTTAATCATTGGCAGTGCTTACCCCCGCGCAAACGCACTTAACACACGCTTACTAGTGCTTACATGTGCTTACTACTGCTTATCTGTGCTTACACCTGCTTACTGCTGCCTTATTCATTATGATATTGACTCTTCACATGTGCATTGCCTGCAGTACTCCAGTTCATAAAAATGTATGTTATTTAGTGGGTTTTGCAATACAAATATTGCTTATACCATGATTTGCCATGTAAAATAGACTGTTGCACTGGGACTCGAACTGAGCATGCCTGCTCATTAGGTGAACGCTCTGCCCACTACACTATTGCTGAGATGCATCATTTCGATATATCTTCCTTGTTATCCCCTTCAGCCTTTTAGGCTGCTTTAATCGTAGCTAAGCAATGGGCACACCTGCTCACCTACGGTTAGCTGTACTCTGAGTTTTAGACAACACTACAGGGGTTTCTTCTTTTGATTTTTATGTCCTGTTGCTGTTGTACACATGGAGGACTGTTGGTGGGGATATGTGGACACCTATGAGCGGTCTCGCTCATTTATTTCCACTTTCTGCTGTTCAGCATTGCAGGGGTGTGTTTATTCTGAGACCTCTGCTCTCAGACACGCCCCCTGTACTCATACACACTCTGTGTAAGCCTGGGAGCTCAGACAGTGTGTCTTCATTACTATACGTGGCACGCTGCTGTCCTGCTCCTAAGCAGCCGCTTCCGTGCAGGAATAGACTAGTCCTGTACAGAAGATTAGTAAATCCAGGGGTCTGTCTTTTTTAATATTTAACATTTATAGATTTTTTACCTGTTAATAGACTTATGTTATGTCTTGCTATTACTTGCTAGAAGACTTATGTTATCTGTTGGTTATATCTTGTGAACTTTTGTTATAATCATTAATTTTCTGGAGATTTTCTCCTCAGGTCTCAACTAAACATGGGCCACTGGTTCAGCTGGATTAACTCAGTTAACAAATGTCAATAAATAAATAAATAAATACATAGAAGTGGAAAGAAATTTCTCCTTTCCAGGGGTAATTCCTCATCCTGCATATCAGACTATTTTGATTCCAGCTGTTCTTTCTCACACAGTATCCAAAGAAGTGATAGAACCAGCTCCTGGGTTTTATTCAAGGATGTTCCTAGTGTCAAAGAAAGAAAATGCTCAGAAACCAGTATTAGTCTTTCTTTCCTAAACCTGTTTGTGATAGTGTCTAAATTCAAAATGATGTCACTTCACAACATATTACTGCTTAATTTTTTAAGTTTCCTGGCAACACTAGACTTAAAAGATGCTTATCATCACATCCCTATTCATCTAGACTTCAGATGTTTCTTAAGGTTTTTTGTGTCTTGATCATATTATTGGTTCTCTGTCTTACCATTTGGACTATCCACTGCATCAAGAGTCTTCACAAAGTGTCTAGCTCTAGTTATAGCTCATCGCAGACTACAGGATATCAACATTTTCCATATTTACACGACCTGCTATTCATTGCAGAGTCCTTTTCAAAATATCAGGAGTCTCTCTCTTGTGTGAGAGATCTCTTGCATGAGCTGGGACTCAAAGAGAACATTCAAAAATCTTTCTTGACTCCCTCATATAGGCTTGTGTTCCTGGGATGCCAACTAAACACCTCAATTCAAAGAGCTTTTCTTCCACAGGAAAAACATAGATCTTTATTTAGATCTTTTTCTAAGGTTTTCAGTCATTGGGAGAGACTACCTCAGGATTTTCAGTCTCATGGCATTTATGATTCACATGATACCCCTGGCAAGACTCCACATGAGAAAGATACAGTCATATCTGAAATCTGTTTAGTCCCAACATCAACACCCTTTATCTTTTCAGATCCCAGTACTGCAGTTTGTCATAAGAGAAGTATTTTCTTGGAGACAACAGATATCTTTAAATACAGGTCTCCCCTTTCTCCCACTCTCTCTCTCTGTCTCTCTCCCCTTCAAAACAGTCAGTCACCACAGATGTTTTGGTCTTTGCTTGAGTAGCACTTTCAAGAGGGATAAAAGTGCAGGGAGTGTGGGAAACCAAGGACAGATGCAAGTATATAAATATCAAGAAGATACTTGCCCTGATCAAGGTACTCAACTTTCTGAACCATCTTTGATCCCCGAGACTTCTTCAAGAGGTTACAGACAATACCACAGTCATGTGGTACATCAACAAGCAAGGGGGAACTGGGTCATACCCCCTTTGCAGACTAGCCATGCCAGCTTGGGATATAGCTTCACAGAACAGTCTCACTCTTCAGGCACCCTACACTCTGTCAAAGCAAAATTGTGTGGCACACAAACTGAGCGGAATCAGGGCAGACCCTCACAAATGGAAAATAGATCAGGGGGCCTTCCAAGACTCGATCCATTTGTCGGGAGTTCCTCAAGTAGACCTCTTTGCCTTCTGTCTGAACAATCAACTGGCTAATTTCTTTTGCAGAACTCCATGAATGAAGACATGGAAGACAGATACCTTTACTTTTCTTTGGAGAGGAATGTTGCTATATGCCTTTCCACTCCAGGGTACTTCTGAAATTTCAGAAGGAATCCCCCATGTTCATTGTGGTAACTCCCTTCTGTCCCAGGCAACCATGGTTTTCCCTTTCTTTTGAAAATGGCCAGCATAAAATACTTTAGGTTTCCTCACAGACTGGATCTATTCACACAAGAATACACCCCGATATCTATCATCTTCAATTGACTGCCTGGATGATAGGGTCTTAATTCCTTTTAGGTACCCATTCTCTGAGGATGTGCGGCAGGTACTAATGGATGCAAGAAAGCTTGCTGCTAGAAAATCATGTTAGAAAATGGAAAAGGTTTTCTATTTGGTGCCAACAACACGAATATCATCCATTCAGGGCTAGTTGTTCTCTAGTTTGATAATATTTGTGTGATTTACTATCCTCTGGCCTTTCTTATTCCTCTACTGAGGTTCATTTCTCAGCCATTTCAGCATGTCTGCCCAAGGATCCTCATCTTTCAAGGTTGTCTCATGTCAAAATGTTCTTGAAAGTGATTTTGCGTAAGAGGCTTCAAAGTAAACTGGTGTGCCCCCTACATGTGTTAGTGGGGAAAACACTTGCTCCATTTGAACCAGCTAATCTGGCTGACTTGGAATTTTTAACATGAAAAACAGTTTTACTGATTGCTCTGACCTCTGCAAGAAGGGTATCTGAATTATAAGCTTTTATGGTGAGTCAACTCTACCTCATTTTCCATAGGGACAGGGTTTCTTTGGGAATTAATCTTTTTATGTCTAAAATAGTATTAGAGTGCACTTTAAGCCAAACTATCCATCTCTCCATTTGCTTTCATGAACCTAAAATGAAGGACAAAGGGTACTCCATATCTTGCATATCCACAGGCAACTTGGGTTCTATCTTGACTGAACTAAATCTTTCACATCTTTGGATCAATTGTTCATTTCTTGTGAAAGTAAGAAAAAGTGACTACCCGTGTCAGAACAGACTATTTCCAAATAGTTATCTAAAGCTATTACCTTTTTTATACTCACCATAACAACCCTTGGCTAGGCCTGTGGCATTTTGGAAAAGGTTAGATTTTAGAGTATTCTAGAAGATGCTGCATGATCTACTGAACATACTTTTACAAGGAACTATAAGCTTGATTCCTTCTGTAGGTCTAGATCATGTTTTGCTAAGACCATTCTCCAGGTGCTCCTAAATCCTTATCTTTCCTCCTCCCAGATATAGTTAACCATAGCAACCTCTCCATATGGCTAAGGCTACTGCTGCAGTGTCTACAGTTCTTTAAGCTGAGCTTAACATGACAATAGATGTTCGAATGATCACCGTTGCAGCTCCACTCCCCCCATCCCTCTTGTTTTTTGGTGTGTTGGTTTTATGTCAGGGTGTGGATATTTATTTTTTATTGCTCCTAGCATTGTCCTTTCAGGGCTGAGCTCTCTCAGCTGGCAGAAAAACTGCCACGAAGCTTTGGAAGCTGAATGGTTGTTATATCCTTAGCAGGATATAACCAATACAGCTAAGGCTATTGCAGGAGTGATCGTTCAAACATCTACTTTTATGGTAAGTTCATTTTACACAATTGTACTATTCTGTATAAGCACTGAAGATAATTTCAGGCAATGGAACATATACATACCACAGACTAAGGCATATGCATGCCTTAGTTTCTGGTATGAATGTGTATCATGTCAAAAGTGAAGGTTAAATCTGAAATTTTAAAAACAGCTTTTTGATAGCCTGCTCTTGAATGTATAGATGCATACAAGTGGAGTCTTGCTTTGATTAATTTTGTCACAGCAGGACTCTAGTTCCTGCATAAATCTTTAAAAGTATCATTTTTGCCAAAATGCTGGTAAAAATAAATGGTGGTAGCGCACTATAACATCATCATTCTAGCTACTGGTTTTGGCCATGTTTTGGTTCATCTCGCTCCATAAGCTCCATGACTTCTTTTTTCCTATCACACCACCAGTCTGTTGTTCTTTGAAAGCACAACCAATCAGAAACAGCAGAGGTGTGAAATAGTAATTCTCACTACAAATCTGCTCTTCCTTGTGTTAAGTAATTTTCCTGACATGTTCATTATCTGTTTTGAACAAACTAGTGACTCTGCATGACAGGAAAAGATGTAAGAGATTGGACCAGCACCGTGGAAAGATAAGGATGATAACTGCAGCTGGGAAAGAGAAATAACACCTCTTTGTCTATAAGTTTATTATGCAGTATGACTGCTGAGTATGATGGTGTTCTTGTATGTGTGTTCATTTATTTCTGTGCAAGAAAAAGAAAGTGCTAGTTTTAAAAGGACTTAGGTGCTGCTATTATTATTATTATTATTATTATTGTTATTATTATTATTATCATCATCATTATCTGGGCAATCTAGCTACTGTAGTGTGTGTGTGTGTGTGTGTGTGTGTGTGTGTGTGTGTGTGTGTGTGTGTGTGTGTGTGTGTGTGTGTGTGTGCGGGCATATGTTTTTAACTGAACTTGATGGCTATGAACTATCGTGATTTTACAGAATGCTTCTAATTATTCCACATATTTTTATCTGGTCTCATAAATTTAGTGGATTTTTGAAAAATCACTAATGATGAGAGCTACTAAATAATGGGACACAGTTGTTTTGGACTTCATGCCGTTCAGAAAATGTATGCTGTTACAAAGCTTTATTTTATTTCAATTTTCTGAGAACAATAAAAAAATCCATTCCTGATTGTAGCCCTTTGCACTGCCCCACTTTTTTTGCTTTTACTTTCTCTCCAGATTTATATGATGAGGTTGTGTGTGTGTGTGTGTGTGTGTGTGTGTGTGTGTGTGTGTGTGTGTGTGTGTGTGTGTGTGTGTGTGTGTGTGTGTGTGTGTGTGTGTGTGTGTGTGTGTGTGTGTGTGTGTTTGTGAGAGAGAGAGACAGAGACAAGGAAGGAGAAAAATATGGCTATCAACTACCATTTGTTTCAGAGAAAGTTTCTGATTGTTCATAGGTTCATAGGTAGGTATTAGGCAATTGGCCCTAGAGCCTATATAAGCCTAGCCAAAAATGTACCCTGGTTTTCGCCTCCCAAGAAAATTATTTTCCTGTGCCCCTGTCGAGCAGAGCCACAGAAGTGATCCAAGGGGTGGATTTCTTATTTCCCATCCAATCATCAAGATTTTTCTTGAAGAGTGCTAATGAGGAGCTCTGTCTGACATAGGTAGTCTGTTCCAGAATATGGGAAGTCTCTGGGACAGGAATCTATCCCTCCAGCATGTTCTGTTTATTGTGGTGACAAGGTTTAGGTCCCTAGAGCGTGTAGCTCGGAGGGATTGGGATTTATTTAAGTGGAGCATGTCCAGCAGCTCTGGGCTTGACATAGCTTTGTATGTTAGGCAGAGATCGCCTCTGAGTAGGCGATATGCTACGGAGTAAAGTTGGAGTTTTTTCAGACGGTCTGCATAGGGCATCTGTTTGAGGCCAGTAATCCTCTTTGTGAGGTATTTCTGTGGCCTTTCCAGTTGCTGTGGATGTCTTGTGAGGTACATACCAAAAGGGGCGTTGTACTCTATAATGGGTCTAATGAGTGATGAGCAGAGGGGAACAATAACCTCTTTTTTTCTGGATGAGAAACCTTTTGTGATGAGGTGAGCCACGTAGGATTTCCGGACCACTGTGACAATGTGATTATCAAAGGAGAGACTACTGTCCACCTGTGTCCCAAGGTCTCTTATCACATTTTCGGCATTAAGTAGACTACCAGCCATGTGGTAGTTCATGGGTACAGAGCTTTTACCAAAGGGGATGACAATACACTTTTTGGCATTGAGCTTCAGGCCATGGCTTTGACACCAGGCATCTGTCTCAGTGAGGCTCTTTTGTAGTATGTCCACATTGTTAGGAGTTTCGATTATGGCTCCTAGTTTGCAGTCATCTGCAAACTTTGTTAGCCAAAGACCTTCTGTGTTAGCCTGTAATTCAGAGAAGTAGATACCAAACAGGAGAGGACCCAGGACTGAATCCTGTGGTACTCCACTTGTCACTGGTCTGAAGTCCGATTTGTAGTCTGCTACTTTCACAGTGTGGGTTCTGTCCATGAGCCAGTTGGCAACCCATCTTGTGACATAGGAATTTATACCTAGTTTAGTGAGCTTATCTATAATTTTAGAGTGGGGGATGGTGTCGAAAGCCTTGGCGAGATCTAGATAAGCTGTGTGAACCACCTTACCCTCATCTGTGGCTTTGGTGACTGTTTCAAAGAAGTCAATCAGGTTTAGGAGACATGATCTGCCATTTACAAATCCAAACTGGGTAGAGTCCAGAGTTTGGAGATTACCAATGTCTTTGTTTATGAGTTCCATGATGATACGTTCCATGGCCTTGCAGGCCAGGCTCATCAGGCTAATGGGGCAGTAGTTCCAGGGGTCCATCGTGGCTCCCCCTTTGTGGAGTGGGATAACCATCATGGTGCACCATTCAGTGGGCAAAAAGCCTGAGGGGAGGCTATGATTGAACATGGTACTTAGGTAGGGTGCCAGTTCATTCTGTAGTTCATGTAGAACACAGCCTGGATATTGTCAGGTCCCATGGATGCTGTGTTCTTGGCTTTGGAGAGTGTGTTCTTTTACCTGTGCAGCCGTGATTACAGGAACTTTGCATTCTTGCAGTATAGAAATGGGCCCTCTAGGGGGTGAGAGGGGGGTAAAGTTAGCACTGAACCTATCTGCCAGGATGTTGGCAATATCAGTTGGTTCTGTATATTTAGTGCCATTGTGCTGTAACTCAGAGCATCTGAGTTTTGCCACTGAGATTCTTGACATAGCTATAGAATGCTTTGTGGTTGTCTTTAGAGTCAGTGACAATTTTGTTTTCGTAACTAGCTTTGGAGGATTTTATGAGGGATCTCAGCTTCTTACTGAGGTTGACCAGGGAGTTCCTCCAGTCATGAGATTTTACTCTTTTTTGCAACAGTATTTTTCTTATGTTGTAGAGTTTGTTTATGGCAGAGGCCCACCAGATTGGCTTCCTTTTTTTAGAGGATAGCATCTTGGTTCTGTTAGGGATAGCATGATCCATGAACTCATGTAAGTTCTTATAAAGTGCATTTGTGTAAGATTCAGCAGTCGTACCTCTATTGTTCATCTGCATGGGTGTCATGAAGTTTGCCACTTCTGTCTTAAGAAGTGTGAAGTTGGCTTTGGAGAAGTTTTTTATGGTGGTTTCCCTATTTGGAGGTGGGGGCGGGATGTGGATGTCTAGGGTAATTAGCTTGTGGTCAGATCTGACCAACAAGGATTTGACCTCTAGTGTGGAACATTGGTTGCCCATGTTGGTAATGACCAGGTCTAGGATATTGCTGCCCCTGGTGGGGGTGTGAATAAGTTGATCCAAGGCATTGGAATTTATGAATTCCAGAAAACGTTGAGCAAAAGAGTTGGTACATGAGTAGTTTTCCCAGTTAAAGGTGGGGTAGTTGAAATCGCCCATTATTAGGGTGTTGGGTTGTACCCTAATACTTTCTAGTGTATCAAGAAATGAAGAGTGGGAATCCTGGGGCATGGTGGGGGGTCTGTAGCAAGCTACAATTTGGATTGCGGTCTTGCCCAGAGTTAATTGCACATGGATAATCTCAGATGCATTATGTTGTGCAACTAGCCTGGAGGTGTAGATATCCTTAATGAATATGGACATGCTTCCACCTTTAGTGCTTTGTTCTGGGTTTGGTTGCTGAAAGGTGTGGTATGATTTATAGCCTGGTAATACAGAGGTGTTCTCTGGAGCTTTGAACCAGGTTTCTGTCAATGTACAGATGTCGATGTTCTCCATTTTAAAGAGTGCCTTGAGTGAGTGCATTTTGAGGTTTAGACTTCTAGCATTGAGTAGCATTACCCTCAGACTGTGCTTGCTTGTACCTGTTACGGTGGTGAATTTGTCATTTGAACCTTGCCTCAAAAAGGCACTAAAGGGGTGGCAAGAGCCTTAGCCAGTATCCGGAATTCCAAGGGCGACAGGTGCAGGCCATCTCTGGCAAAGCATTGTGGTCTGTCAATCATTTTGTCCCAGGCAGTCAAATACTGGATCCCCTTAGAATGACACCAGAAGCTTAGCCAATTGTTGAAGTCAATCATTTTGTCCTTGTACTGTGGTATCATTCCGGGTGATGGCAGGATGCTACTCAGGGCTAGGATCATACCTGCCTGGGCTACAAGATCAGAGAGCTCCTCCATGTCTCTTTTCACATAGTCCAGGGAGGTATGTCTCAGGTCATTCACACCAAGATGGACAAAGACAGTGTCATATTTGTACTTGTTGTGGAGTGACCTCAGTGCGTGCGTTATGCGGTGGATCCTGACACCTGACAGGCAGCTGACAGTAACTTTCTCCTTGTTTAGCCTGGTGAGTCAAACATCAGTGTGCCTGACTATAGAGTCACCTATGACTCGAGTGTTTGGTATGTTGTTATGCCTTATGGGCTGTGGTTGAGTGACACACTGAGTTTGTGGGCTATGTGTCATTTGGGTTGTGTTGGGGAGTGAAGTTTGCTTGTGTTTCTGTTTTGGAGGTCCCTGATGCTTGGGCAGGTTTTTATTGAGAGCCTCCATGAATGTAGTTGTGTGTTTTGTGTTTCTATGTGTGTGTTTTGGTGGTGTAGGTTTTGAGAGACTATGCAATGAGTGTGGTGTGGCTCAAGTGTTTACCTTCTCCTCTTGACTGTCTAGTCCAGTCTTGGGTGAAGAGAGCCTTGCTTCCAGTTTGGCTATATAAGTGCATCTCTCACAGGTTGTAGTGTTGGGTGGTAGGAGGAGAGGGTTGTCTGTGTACATGAGACAATTGCTGCATTGCCCCAAGATGCCCAGATTCATTTATTTTATTTTATTTTTATTTTACATTTGTTGACTGGAATAGTCTGACTGGATGCATGTCCATTTTCAGCGGAGGCCTGGGGAGAAAAGCTCAAAGATTAAGCAGATATAGCATTACATAATACCAGTATTACATATTACAAACAGACTATTTACAGAGATTACATAAGTAAGCAAGTTAAACAAGTTCCACAGGTTAGAGTTAATCCTGAGCGCAAGTCAGGATTAAATTAAATTACATAGTAAACTGGTTAACAGATTTTTACATATTCTAGAGAGAGTTAGCCAGGCTTGATACATTGACATAGCCAGTTAAGTGACAAATGTTGTTTGAGTCTAGTTTTAAATTGACCTAAGGTGGAAAGTAAGGTAATATCAGCTGGGAGAGAGTTCCAGGATCTACTTACAGAGTTTGCAAAGAGAAAGTCACCGGCTGTGTTATCAATTTTGCTAGTCTGAATTAGTAGTTTGTTAGAGGATCGAAGCGGTCTAGGGTTGTTATAGGGGGTGATAATATTTTTAAGTGCAGGAGTATTGTCTGGATTATATAGGATATTATAGGCCATAATCAGTTGGTTATACTGGATTAGGCTGGGTAGTTCAAGCCACCCAAGCTGATTTAGATTGATGCAATGATGTGTCCTTAAAGGCAGCCCAGTGGCAAACCTGGCAATGTGGTTGTAGCAAATTGAGAGTTTGTTAAGGACAGTCTTGTTTAAATTCGAGAGTAGAGGGGATGCATACAGAAGGGTTGAAAGAAGGTGAGAGCGAGCTATGGCAATTTTAGCTGGAGGGTTAGGAAGGCTTTTATTCTGTAAAGTGACCCTAGTTTTCTATTGATGGTTTTGATAGTTTGGTTAACATGTAGGTTGACTTTTAGATTATTGTCTATGATGACACCTAATAGTTTTGTAGAGGGGTCAGGGGAGGTTTTTGTGCCATCATTTGAATTTATGGTAAAGGTGAAAGCGGTAGACCTATGTGTTGGCGAAAATAACAGCATTTTAGTTTTTTTGGGATTTAGGATCAGACAACATTCAGAAAGCCAGTTTTCTATTGTATTAAAGGTGGTCTGGGTAGCTGACCATAACTCTACTGGAGATGTGGCTAAGCAAATCAGAGTAGAGTCATCAGCATTTTAGATACAGCTGACTTTTGGGATGACAGTATAAAGGTCGTTAATGAAGATGGAGAACAGCAAGGGCCCTAGTATAGAGCCTTGTGGTACTCCAAGGGTGTTAGGTAGAAGGTTAGAGAGATTGTTCTGCCAGAGGACAGCCTGCTGTCGACCCTTCAGGTAGGATTGAAACCATTGAAAGGCTCTAGTATCTAGGCAGAATGTTGGCAGGGTGTGGATTAAAGGTTGGTGATTAACCATATCGAATGCCTTGGAAAGATCCAAGAAGTGGGCTGAGGATATATAATTATTGTTGCGATTATGGTTTATGGTGTTGGTAAAGGCTAGGAGGGCTGAAGTAGTGCTGTGATGAGGACAGAAGCCATGCTGAGTGCCTGCTATAAGGTGATTCTGGATTAGGTGGTGCCTGAGTTGTCTATGAATACATTTTTCCATAATCTTTGCAAGAGGAGAGAGTATAGCTATTGGCCTATAATTGGAGAATTCAGTAGAGCTGCCTCCTTTGTGAAGTGGGATTACATAGGATATTTTCCAGACGGTGGGAATTTTAGCTTCTACTATGGTTCGATTGATTAGTATTGAGATGAGGTAAGCAATAGCATCAGCTGATTTTTGTAGGCACTCGGCAGGGAATTGATCAGCAGAAAGTGTAGTGGGTTTTAATTTTTTGATCAAGATACGGATAAGTGAAGTGGCGACTGGTTGGAAGCTGAATGCAAGTGGGTTTCTAGGGGTGCTACATTCAGGACCAGGGGAGCTAGGAGGTAGTTGGCTAGCTAGGGCTTGAATTGTCTCAGTAAAAAATCGGTTAAAACTGTCAGAAACATCTTCAGGGGTTTTATCAATAGTAGCAGCAGGGATTGGTGTTGAAGTTTGTCCAGGATGTAGTAGATTATTTAAACCTGCCCAAAACTTCTGAGGGTTATTTTGATTTACTGTCTGTAAATTACAGTAGTATTGTTTTAATCAGGTAGACAGGAGAAATCACCGGGAGCTGACATGAGAAATCACCGGGAGCTGACCCTTAGACATGCCTGGACAGGTGCTTATTTATTAAGTACTAAAAACTGCTTTCCTCTAGACAAGTGAGGAAAGTTGAGTGCTGTAGTAATTTGCAGTTTATTTAGTGCTTACAACGAGTTCTGAACAAGTGCTGAGTTCAAAGAAACAGATTTGAGTACGGAAACTGGAAAACTGACTAGTTCTAGGAAACAAAATTTAGCTAGAAGGCTTCCCTCCAACACAGAAAGGCTCGGGGGCTCAGAAGCCTACAAACAGTCTAGACCACTTACAGGAAAGGCATGAAACAAACTTAATTTTTTTTTCTTTCCCAGATGCTCTCTTTGTACACAGTAGGAGTGCTTGAAATCAGAATATGATCTCACTGCACTCATTTGAGTGAGCAAATGAGATGGGCCCAGAAGGAGTATCCAAACACAAATTTATAAGAGGGGTGGGCAGTTTCAAAGCCACCATGATTAACACCAAAACAAAAACAGGGAGATAAATTAAATGATCTTCTGACAAATCACTGAGGATGACAGCCAAAATAGTGGCATATATTTTTTCAGACTTAATGTCCTTCAGAAAATGCCTGCCAACACAGAGCCTGTATTTCTAGTAGCTTTCTAAAAACAATGTACAAAATCCATTCCTAATCATAGGTTCATAGGTTCATAGGTAGGTACTAGGCTATCGGCCCAAGGGCCTATGTAAGCCTAGCCAACAAGGTTCCCTGGCTTACGCCACCCAAGAAAGTTATATTCCTGTGCCACTGTCGAGCAGAGACATAGAAGTGATCTCCGGGGTGTATTTCCTCTTTCCCATCCACTCATCAAGATTTTTCTTGAAGAGTGCTAATGAAGAACTTTGCTTGACATAGATGGGTAGCCTGTTCCAGAGTATGGGAAGTCTCTGGGACAGGAATCTATCCCTCCAGCATGTCCTGTTTATTGTGATGACAAGGTTTAGGTCCCTAGAGCATGTAGCTCGGAGGGATTGGGATTTCTTTAGGTGTAGCATGTCCAACAGCTCTCGGTTTGACATAGCTTTATATGTTAGGCAGAGTTAACCTCGGAGTAGGCGATATGCTACGGAGTAAAGCTGGAGTTTTTTGAGGCGGTCAGTATAGGGCATTTGTTTGAGGCCAGTAATCCCCTTTGTGAGGTACTTCTGTGGCCTTTACAGCTGCTGCAGATGTCTTGTGAGGTACAATCCAAAAGGGGCATTGTACTCTATAATGGGTCTAATGAGTGTCGAGTAGAGGGGAACAATTACCTCTTTTTTCCTGGATGAGAACCCTTTTATGATGAGGTGTGCCACATAGAAGGACTTCCTGACTACTGTGGTGATGTGACTATCAAAGGAGAGACTACTGTCCACCTGAGTCCCAAGGTCTCTTATCACACATTCGGTGTTAAGTAGATTGCTGCCTATGTGGTAGTTCATGGGTACAGAGTTTTTACCAAAAGGGATGACACTGCACTTTTTTGCATTGAGCTTGAGGCCATAGCTCTGACACCAGACATCTGTCTCAGCAAGGCCCTTCTGTAGGATGTCCACATCATTTGGGGACTTGACTATGGCTCCTAGTTTTCAGTCATCTGTGAACTTCATTAGCCAGAAGCCTTCTGTGTTAGCCTGTACTTCAGAGAAGTAGATACCAAACAGGAGAGGTCCCAGGATGGAACCCTGTGGTACTCCACTTGTCACTGCTTTGAGGTCATATTTGGAGTCTGCAACTTTTTCAGTGTGGGTTCTGTCAGTGAGCCAATTGGCAACCCATCTTGTGACATAGGGATTTATACCTAGTTTAGTGAGTTTAGATATAATTCCAGAATGGGGGATGGTGTCAAAAGCCTTGGCGAGGTCAAGATAGGCTGTGTGAACCACCTTACCCTCATCTACAGCTTTAGTGACTGCCTCAAAGAAGTCAATCAGGTTCAGGAGGCATGATCTGCCTTTCACAAACCCGAACTGGGTGGGATCCAGAGCTTGGAGATTACCAATGTCTTTGTTTATGAGTTCCATGATGAATTGTTCCATGGGCTTGCAGTCCAGGCTCGTCAGGCTAATAGGTAAATAGTTCCCGGGATCAGTGGTGGCTCCCCCTTCGTGGAGTGGATAACTGTTGCTGTGTGCCATTCAGTGAGCACAGAGCCTGGTGTGAGGCTATTATTGAACATGGTGCTTAAGTGGGGAGCCAGTTCGTTCTGAAGTTCATGTAAAACGCAGCCTGGGATGTTGTCCTGTCCCATGGATGATGTGTTTTTGGCTTTAGAGAGTGCAGCTTTTACCTGCGTAGTTGTGATTACAGGGACTCTGCATTCTTCCTGTATAGATATGGGCCCTTTAAGGGGTGAGGGGGGGTAAAGTTAGCACTGACCCTATCTGCCAGGATGTTTGCAATATCAGTTGGTTTTGTAATTTTTGTGCCTTTCTGCTGTAACTCAGAGCAGATCTTGGTGTTGCCATTGAGATTCTTGACATAGCTATAGAATGCTTTGTGGTTGTCCTTAGAATTAGTGGCGATTTTGTTTTCATAGCTAGCTTTGTAGGATCTTATAAGGGATCTCAGCTTCTTACTGAGGCTGACTAGGGAGCTCCTCCACTCATGGGATTTTACTCTCTTTTGCAACAGTTTCTTCCTTCTGTTATACAGTTTGTTTATGGTAGGGGACCACCAGATTGGCTTCCTTTTTTTGGAGGCTAGCATCTTGGTTCTGTTTGGGATAGCACGATCCATGCACTCGTGTAAGTGCTTATAGAGTGCATTTGTGTAGGATTCAGCAGTTGTAACTGTATTGTCCATCTGCATGGGTGTCATGAAGTTCACCACGTCTGTCTTAAGAAGTATGAAGTTGGCTTTGGAGAAATTATTTACCATGGTTTCCTTAATGGGGGATGGGGGCGGGATGTGGATATCAAGGGTGATTAGCTTATGGTTGGATTGGACCAAAGAGGAGTTGACTTCAGGTATGGAACACCGGTCACTCATGTTGGTAATGACTAGGTCTAGGATATTGTCGCCCCTGGTGGGGGTGTGGATAAGTTGATCCAGGGCATTGGAGTTTATGAATTCCAGAAAGCATTGAGCTAAGGATTTTGGTACACGAGTAGTTTTCCCAGTTAATGGTGGTGTAGTTGAATTCGCCCATTATCAGGGTGTTTGGTTGAACCCTAATATTTTCCAGTACATCAAGAAAAGAGGAGTGGGAATCCTGGGGCATAGTGGGGGATCTGTAGCAAGCTACAATTTGGATTGCAGTTTTGCCCAGAGTTAGTTGCACTTTGATAACCTCGGATGCATTATGCTGAGCAACAAGCCTGGAGGTGTGAATATCCTTAATGAATATGGACGCACCTCCGCCTTTGGTGTTTCGGTCCAGATTACATGGCCGAAAAGTGTGGTATGAGTTATAGCCTGGTAGTGCAGGGGTGCTCTCTGGAGCCTTGAACCAGGTCTCAGTCACTGCACAGATATCGATGTTCTCCATTTTCAGGAGTGCCTCGAGTGAGTGCATTTTGAGATTTAGACTTCTAGCATTGAGTATCATTACCCTCAGTTTTTGCTTGCCTGTTCCCGTTATGATGGTGAATTTGTTATTTGAACCTTGCCTAAAAAAGGCACTATAGGGGCAGCAAGAGCCTTATCCAGTATCCAGAATCCCAGGGGCGACAGGTGCAGGCCATCTGTGGCAAAGCATTATGGTCTGTCGATCATGTCATCCCACGCAGACAGATACTGGATCCCCTTAGTATAACACCAGAAGCTTAGCCAATTGTTGAAGTCAATCATTTTGTCCTTGTACTGCGGTATAATTTGGGGCAATGGCAAAATGCTACTCAAGGCTAGGGTCATACCTGCCTGGGCTACAAAATCGGAGAGCTCTTCCATGTCTCTTTTCATGTAGTCCAGGAAGGTACGTCTCAGGTCATTCACACCAACATTAACAATGACAGAGTCATATTTGTACTTGTTGTGTAGTGACCTGATTGCATGGGTTATGTGGTGGATCCTGGCACCCGGCAGGCAGCTGACAGTAACCTTTTCCTTGTTTAGCCTGGTGAGTGGGACATCAGTGTGCCTGACTATAGAGTCACTTATGACTAGTGTGTTGGGTACGTTGTTTTGCCTTATTGGCTGTGGTTGGGTGGCACACTGAGTCTGTGGGCTATGTGTCATTTGGGTTGTGTTGAGGGATGGAGATTGTTTGCCTTTCTGCTTTAGAGGTCTCTGTTGCTTAGACAGATTATTATTGAGAGCCTCCGCAAATGTTTTTGTGTTACTATGTGCGGTTTCTGGTGGTGTAGATTTAGTGAGACTATGTCATGAGTGTGGTGTGGTGCAAATGTTTACCTTCTCCTCATGACTGTCAATTTCAGTCTTGGTTAGAGAGAGCTTTACCTCCAGTTTGGCTAGATAAGTGCATCTCTCACAGGTTGTAGTGTTGGGTCGTAGGAGGAGAGGGTTTTTCTTTTGGGAGGTATTCTCTCCTGATTTGAGCTGTGGCTATTTATGTTTTTATTCATTTACTGCATCATAGTCAGACATGAGAAATGTACAGAATCAAGGTGGCATTTATGTGTGCAGATTTCCCATGCAGTTTCCAGTGAGTCTGTTAGTGACTTTGCATGTTGTGGCAATTATTTTTTACCATAGTCATAATCTGAGGTGTATGCATTCAGTAAAGTAGTTTTAATTGTTATGTTACAATATTTTACTGTAGTAGTTTCTTTTAAATACAATCAGACATCAGAGATGCACAGAACATATAAATGACTGCAGTTGGTGTATGCATCTGTTTGTGTGTGTGTGTGTGTGTGTGTGTGTGTGTGTGTGTGTGTGTGTATATATATGTTTGTGTGTCTGTCTGTATGTATGTGGGGGAAATTAAATAAGTTACAGCCATAATTTATCACATTTTCCATCACAGTCAGACATCAGCATTGTATGCAAGAAGTGGCCATATTTGTTGGTCTGGCAGGATGTCTATGAAACATACTCATCATGAGAACAGTGCACAGTTAGTAGCATTGCCATCTCATAGTTTCTGGTTCCACCAATTTGACTGAAGGTAAGCATGCTGTGTTTAAATGTGTGTGTGTGTGTGTGTGTGTGTCTGTGTCCGTGTGTGTGCGTGTGTGTGTGTGTGTGTGTGTGTGTGTGTGTGTGTGTGTGTGTGTGTCTGTGATAAGGGTTCTAGTAGGTTGCACTGCATGTGTCTGACAGATTTGAGGTGGAATATTACTGTGGCTATTAGTTACATATTTATTAGCTCATTTATTAGATGTCTGAAGTGCACACAGCCAATCGAGTAGATGCAATGGATAGGCATATCTGTGAGTGGGAGGGTGTACTGACGTGTAATGTATTCATCTGACAAAATATATCAATAGTTATTTTGTTTGTATTCATTCATGTGAGGGAAAGTTGTATTGTATTATCAGGTAAGTCTTTCATATTTAGTCATTCATTTGATCACATACAGATGTCTAAGGAGTAACATCCACTTAGTAAAGCATCTGTAATTGGTTGTCACATGTGTGACTGTATGTATATGTGTGTGTGTGTGTGTGTGTGTGTGTGTGTGTGTGTGTGTGTGTGTGTGTGTGTGTGTGTGTGTGTGTGTGTATGTGTTTGTCCATGTGTGTGCCTTTGATTCTGTGTATGGGGGGGTCCCTTGGGTTGCTGAATACCTTATTATTGCTGAAAAGTGTTTACTGTGATCACAAAGATAGTTTATTTTTTGTGATTATCTGGATATGATTGTTTTATTGTGTTTGTTTTTGAGATTTGCCTTAAGAGAACTGGCATGTCTCATTTTTGAGATTTGCCTTAAGAGAAGTGGCATGTCTTATATATATATATATATATATATATATATATATATATATATATATATATATATATATATATATATATATATATATATATATATATTTATATTTTATATATATATATATCTATACACACACACAGACACACACACACACACACACATATACATATATACATCCATTGAGTTTTTGTGTAGACCTTGTGGTCAGCCTTGCATTTTTGTTCTGAGTTGCCTTTACATTATAATTATAAAACATACATAGATTTCTGTAAAATACACAGCTGTTTTGCAAATGCAATTCACCCACCAGACAGTTTTAAGTGATAGGCAGAGCAGTGCATTATAATTTGATAAATTTGTTCATGCCCACCACCCAGACACTTTTCTTACTTGAATCTGAGGGCATCATTTATATCTCTGGTACTTTTACTATAGTAGTTGATACATTTATAACAGTCAGATGTATAGGCCTTGAATTAGTAAATAGTGTCTGCAAAACAAGGAATGTGATACTGGCAGGTTAGGGTTACCAAGTGAAGCAGTGTTTGTTAAAAATAATACTAAATACTCTTGGTTAAACTATCTATTTATTCACAGATATATGTGTGTGTGTGTGTGTGTGTGTGTGTGTGTGTGTGTGTGTGTGTGTGTGTGTGTGTGTGTGTGTGTGTGTCTAATTGGATTTATTTGGTGCATACTATGTTACTATTAATGTTATTTTAATATTCAGACTAATAACCTAACCATTGAATAGTGTGTTGTGTTGTGTGTTAGAAAACAATGTGGTATATGCAAGCTGATAAAGAATGGCAGGTGTCCACAGTGAAAACATTATTGTGATGGTGATGGTTACATGACTTGGCTTGCTGTACACAGTTTTCAGCCATTTATAAATATTTTAGAATATCTCCAATATTGCTCTAATAAATTAGAAATGGAGTATGATACTGTCATGCTGGGGCCTATGCAAGCAGTGGGTGTTAGAAACCTAATAATAGTAAATAGACCGGACCAGGGAAAACACAGCAAAAAATGTAGATTGTTCTTAGAGGTACACTGTATTAATATTAACATCATTACATGGATTTGGGATGTCACTTTGACAGTTTTAGAGCCAAGGTCCACACTGCCAGGTGGCTATCCCTCCTGTGGTTGTTGTTCCATACTCCACACAAGCATACACACTCACATCAATGGCCAATTTAGAGTGCCCAATCCATCTACTGCATGTCTTTGGAATGGGGGTGGAAACTGGAGTACGTAGATAAAACCTGCACAAAAGCAGGGAGGATATGCAGACTATACAAAGATGGCTACCCAGATGAGAATTGAACCAGAAAACCTCTTGCTGTGAGGTAAAAATGTTATCTGCTGTGCCATTGTGCTGCCCTTAAATATCTCAAGAAAATGAAGGTACTGGGATAGGAAGTATCGTTCTACTGGCAAGTTATGGTAGGTATCCTTACTGAAAACACTGATATGGAAAGTGCTTGAGTTAATAAAGTGTGTTTGTAAGAGGTTGTGAGAAAACATGAACTATTTTAAATATTTACATCAATTAAACAAAAAATGAACTACATGACACAGTCATGCTAGGGGTGCCTACACAAGAAATTTGTGTTAGAAGAAAATATTTCTAAGACTCACTTGAGTAAGGCAATAGAGTCATAGACATAACTATCTGTTTTAGGTGTATTCTGAATTGATAGTAACAAAATTGTAATCCTGACACTAATATCTAATGAATTGTTGATCATGCATACTGGACCATAGTGCCATCTAAAGGCTGACATGATTTTGTGGGCCTGCAAAGTGAAACAGTCAGCATGGGATGTATGGGGCTACATTTACTAAAGATTGTTTATATTATTTATAATAATTCTAAATTATAATTATAATTAAATTATACTTGTATAATTATATTATTTGTAATAATAATAATAATTAGTATTGCTATTATTATTAATGTTTTTATTAAAATAATAATAAAACTATTAGGGTCATAATCAACAACAGACTAAAATTTGGCATACACATTTCTAACACAATCAAAAAGGTTCACAAGAAAATGGGAACAGTGCATAGAAACAACAAAATTCTTAAAAGACGCTGCAAGAATAGCCATAGCTAGAACCCACCTTCTCTCCTCACTCTTATATGCATCCCCCATACTTAACAACCTCAAAAAGTCAGAACTAAGTAAATTAGAATCATGTTATAATAAGATTGCCAAATTTGCAACAGATTCCACACATTCCACCCATCACTGTTAATGCCTAAAAAATCTTTCTTGGTTGGAACTACCTCATATTATGAACTATAGCCAGTTAATAATGACTCACACAATAATGCACAATCCTGACAATGTACCTTCCCTAAAACAATCTTCTACAACCCTACTCTAACATTCATACTCTTCGATCATCTAACAAAGACTTACTCTAAGTAACCAAAGTATCCAATACAGAAGGCAACGCTCTTTAATGTAACTTTGCTGCTAAAAATTGGAATACCCTTCCAGATAGTATTAGACCCATAAGCAGTCTTAATCATTTCAAAATATCTCTCAAAAGACACTTATTTGAATCCTGGCTTTGCTCAAGTAACACTCCAGATTAATTATTAACTTAGTATTACTTATACAATTTGTCTGTACATACTAACTCTGTTAACATATCCCTTCTATCAACACTACTTTTCTATAAGTATTTACATTCCTAGCTGCAACTCTCACCATGGAAGTATTACTAACTATGCACTAATTTGCCTAAGTGATTCTCCCTACTTAATTTCCTAATGTTATGGTCCTCCACATATATAAATTCAACCATATATTTGTCTATATTCAAGTGTTTAAAGTCTTGTTCTATTTGCTACTATGTATATGTATTTGTTTTTACATTTGTACCCTGTAAATGTGTTAACACTCATTTTTTGTCAATTTTGTTTATAATTTCTATTACTTGTTGTGATAATTTGTATGTAAGCTTAGACTGGAGCTTTTCTCCCCAGGTCTCCGCTGAAAATCGACACTCGCCCAGTCGGACCATCCTGGTAAACAAATGTAAAATAAATAAGTAATAAAATAGTAATTAGTAGTACTAGTATTTGACATTAGTTAGGCAAATTTAGCACATTTTACATTTTAGTATTAATTATACAGGAATGGAATATAATACAGTAATGTTTGGGGTGCTATTTGCAAGCCATGAGTGTTACAAATTAGCACTGAAACATAGTGGTAAATCAAAGACTACTAGTGATATAATGTTTGTTTGGGAAAAGAGTTATGAATACCAGTTATATTTTCATATTGAAATTAAAATTATAAAAACTGAGTTCTTATAAGCTAACAAATGTTGCTGTTATAAATTCATCATTATGGCATAGTATCATAAGATCATAGGAAGTTACTAGGCTATTGGCCCTGATGCCCTTACAAGCCCAGCCAAGAATTTAGCCCATGTTCCAACAAGTCAGCACCCTATGCCACTATCCAGCAGGGACATAGGTAGAATCCCAGGGGGTGTATTTTCTGTTCCCCATCCAGTTATCCAGGTTGCACTTAAAACGATTTAATGAGGTACTCTGCTTTACGTGGATATGGAGTCTATTCCACAAAAGGGGGAGTCTCAGGGACACAAATCTGTCTCCCCTCAACAAGTCCTATTGATGTTACAAACCAGGTTGAGGTCTTCGGTGTGGGTTACTCGAGTGGAGCTTGCTTGACTTGTGGATTATGCAGCAGTTACATCAGGGTGGGGTCTGAGATTGCTTTGTATGCCAGACAGAAGTCACTTCTGAGGAGTCTGTAGGAGACTGAGTAGAGGGACAGGGCTTTTAGCCTATCTGTGTAGGGTAGATGTTTGAGGCACTGGATTCTCTGGGTGAGGAATCTCTGTGGCCTCTCCAGGTGCTGCATGTGCTTTGTGAGGTATATACCGAAAGGGCCATTGTATTCAATAATCAGTCTTATAAGGGAAGAATGCAGGGATGTTATGACCACCTTGCTCCTGGATGAGATACCCTTACTAATGAGAAGGGCCATGTAGAAAACGTTCCATACAGTGGAGACAATATGGTGGTCAAAAGTCAGTTTGCTGTCAACCTGGGTTCCCAAGTCCCTCATGACTGATTGCATGCTTAGTGCCTTATTGTTAATGTGATAATTTGTGGGGAAGTCATTCTCCCCAAAAGGGATGATGTTGCATTTTTTGGCATTCCATTTGAGGCCATGTTTCGGGCACCAGTCATTTGTTTGGGTGAGACTCTTTTAGAGGATGTCCACATTACTAGGGGAATTGATGACATCACCTAACTTGCAGTCATCAGCAAACTTGGTCAGCCATAGCACACAATTTTGTCACTTACAATTTCCATCTATCATGCAAAGTGCTGTAGATTACTTTTGTTTTAAAACATTCTGAAAATATGATCTGCATAATTTGCAGTGATTACACAATATATGTACAATACCACAAAACAGCAATGTGATACTCACTCTTGGCTTACATCTCCAGAAATTTCTTGAGTAATCAAACAGTTCTTTCATAGATATGTTTGGTCTGTCTTGCATGGGTATAAAATATAACAACTCGCTTGGCCTTAATACTAATATATTTTGGCAGGTAAAATATTTTCGTTAATACATGTTATGTATAAATTCAGTATCACCAGACAGACTTTTGATAATAATACCAATGTAGCCCATCATATAATGAACAGCTTTCATATGTTGCATTTTTTTTTGCAATTTCCATAAGTTTCTGAGATATTGCAAGTCATATAATGCATGAACTCATAATAGATTTGAGAGAAAACCTCTCAGGAAACTGTGTTTTCTGGATTAATTAATCTACTGCTCCTCAGGACTTAATGAGTTAACATGTGCTTTGGGATTTAATACTAGTAATCTGGTAGGGGTAACCATGGTTGCAAAAATTAGTGGCGTAGTATCTTACTTAAACATAAGCTTAGCTATGGCAACAGAGCTACAGGTATCAGATTTGAAAAAGGGATTATTAAGTGGTAGCAGTTTCACCAGGGAAGATCGCTTTCTTTCACCAATATGGGTACACAAAGAGGTTACAACGGATCATACTAGAGAATAATATAATAATATGGCAGGATACAGTAATTGAAAATGGAATTAAGTATTAGCAAATGAAAAATGAGAAGGAGATTACTCTAAATGAAAATATTCCAAGATGAGGAAACAGATTTAAGACTCCCCATGCAGCAATGGTATGAATACACAAATTAGAATCTATATAGTCCGAGTCTCAAAATAAGGGAAAAGCAAGATGTAACAGACCCCATAAAGAAATGGATATCACTTAAGAAAAGAAAGATTTGTATCATACATGACTATCTGTGTGAAAGAAAGGGAAGAAAAATGATTAAACAATTACAAACCAGAGGGAGAAATATGGAGAAACTATAATTAGATACACAGTATGGAATTCAGACTGGATCATGGCAAAAACATTATAAATGCTGCCTTTTCAATGGGATTAACATAACAGACTAGTACAGAAGTGATACCCAACTCTAAAACAGACTGTTTAAAGAATGCATGAAGAAAAAGTCTTCCTGCTGGAGCTGGAGCCTAGCAGAAGCAGAAGAAAGCTATATATGTACTTTGGGGAACTCCTGAGCCTAGGCATTGGTGGTCCCATGCTAAGGTAATCCAGGATATATTTTTTGTAGAAATGAAATTTAAAAGCAAGAATGCATCTTTGGCATTAACTGCAAGCAAAAAAGTAAAATTAATCTTAATGAATGCTCAAAACGTTATTGCTGAGGAAATTGAAACAGGTATTATCTCCATACAGATGCATTTGCAAAGACAGCTACAGCTTACCAAACTATCATGCACACTCTCAAAGGAGAAAGAGGAACACATCTCTCGCATATTTACTGGAACTTAGTATTTACCTTCTTAGGATGTATCTTTATATACTGTGAAAGTATACTGTAAAGAACATACACAAAAGGAATATTCAAAATCCATCTCTAGCTTTAATTTAAATGTTATTTTTTGTTATTACAATTATATTTTATCCTTTAGAACTAGTTATTTTTAAATGTTGTTATATTATTTGTTTCGTGTCATTTATTTTTAAAAAATTAATATTAAAAAATAGGAAAATCCTACATATTCTATGTCCTTATAGAATTGTAATAAACAGATGAGAAATTGCTGGAACCATGAACAGTTGTGGTAAAACAGTGTTTAATAATGTAGAATCCACATGGAAAGCAATAAAACACAAGTGCTAAAACACTTTCATCTCTTGGGCTTCTTCAGCTGAATAGTGAGTGCAGCATAATATGCCTCTTAAATAAGTAAAACTTATTCACGTGAATAAAATCACATGACAGTTAAGTCACATGACATATAAAAGTATAGAAAAATCACATGAATAAGATCACGATGCAGTATTTAAGCATGCTACCCTTGACATTTGGTTTTTAACAATGTTATTAAAAACAAATGGGATGTGCATACTTGTTCTATGTAGGTATGTGCAGCATTTAATCATTTTTTTAGTGTTGTGTGTATTTTACCATTACCATCCTTGATTAATTTAATCTCCAGAAAGTGTATCTCTTTATTGGATTTCTCACTTTTAAATTTTAAGATGTTGGTGCTTTATGAGATGTGTTCTAAGAACAAACTAAAGTCAGAGTCAGCCTCTTTTCATATCAAAAAGACATCATCTACAAAATGTTTGTAGAAGATGACAGTGCCTTTATAAGGATTGTCAGTCAAATACATATCTCTTTTCTCAATAATACATCACAATGTTCATGTATTTCCAACCGTGGCAACACCGGTGTTTTGCTTAAAAAATTTCAACTGCATTAAGGCATTTCATCTGTACTAAGTTTAAAAAAAAGAAAAAAACAGAAATAAAATAGTTTTGCAGTAAAGTACAGGGAGAGGAGATCTCATGTGATTAAGTTTTACTTATTTAGGAGACATATTATGCCGCATTCACTATTCAGCTGAAGAAGATGAGAGGTAGAAGTGTTTTTAGCTTAGCACTTGTGTTGCATTGCTTTCTATGTGGATTCTACATTATTAAAGACAGTTTTACCATAACTGTTCATGGTTCCAAAGTTACCAAAACTGCTCATGGCTCCAGCAACTATTCTTTTGTTTATCATTGGATTTAGGTTTGTTGCTGCTGGATTTGTCATCAGTACCTAGTTTTTCTGTTTCTTTATTTACAGAATCATGCAAGAAAATGCACAAGCTGCTTCAGGTACATCTCTGAAATCACAACATTGTTTTATTTATTTAACATTTGTTTACCGGGAAAGTCCAACTGCGACAGAGTCCATTTTCAGTGGAAGCTTGGTGAGAAATGCTCCAGATGCATGTCTTTGAAATGTGGGAGGAAACTCACACAAATGCATGGAGGGCAAGCAGACGCCACACAGAAGGTACCCTAGCTGAGAATCTAACCAGAGAACCTCTTGCTGTGAAGTGACAATGCTAACCACTGCACAACTGCACCACCTGAGTCTATTTACATTTTATCACTGCCTCATTTGTTTATGCAAATTCAGTTATCACTTTTTATATATTCACTTTGGGTGTAGTGCATAGTACAGTTAACTATTTTACTACATAACTTATGATGTGAAGTTGTTAAATCTCGCTGTTTATTCTCACTGATGGGTTCGGAGCTGATCCTCAGCTCCGACACGGCCAATAGCAAAGCTCAAGGTTTGCCAGTAGCTCGAGACCAATCCCCTTATCCCACAATGCACTGCTGGAATTACCCCAGATCTAGTTTGCCGCGGCAAGAGAGATCTCAGTGATCCAGTCAGCTCAGACCATTTTTTGCTAAATCGCAAGTTTAAAAAAATTCTTTATCCTTCTTTTTGATAGATATTCTTTATTTAGTGTGTGTGTGTGTGTGTGTGTGTGTGTGTGTGTGTGTGTTCTTGTTAAAATAATATAGTTCTAAGTAGGTTAGATTGTAGAGAGAGTGCCCTCTGTTGGCTTAGTTTTCTTAGTATTGGGCCTTTTCTTAGCCCTATTTAGTTTTAACAATATTATTCTTGCTATTACTATTTTTTTAGTGTGGGCATAGTTAACCCTGTATTTAACCTCTACAGGTTAATTTTGTGGTGTGTCTGTTTCTAACATGTCGGATGAGAGGGAAAATGTCCAGATTGTGGATAGAAAATGTCTGTCACTGACGGGCATGTCCAATGTGTTTACTGTCTAGGGGTTAAACACCTCCAAGATTCTTGCAGTATTTGCCACTCTTTTTCCTCTAGGGTACTCTTAGAGAGAAAGAGAAAACTCATTGACAGGGTGTGGCTGCAGCATACTTTCTCTGAGGCGTTGGGTAGCCAGGAAGGTGCCAGCACTTCTTCAAAATCTTCTAAATCTTCAGATTCCAAACTTACCAAGAAGGCAAAAAGATCAGAGGGTACAGGGACATCGGTTCCACAGTCCTCGGAACCAAGTATCCCTTTGGTTTGGAGCCAGCTCCCAGTCTTGGAGCTGGTCTCTGAGGTTTCCTTGTCTCCTCTGCTCCAGTCAGCACCTTCGGTGCATTCCTCAAAGTCTTCGGTCAGCCTCGCTGATATGGATATGGATCGGCTAGTGCAGAAGCTTCTACGGGCACCAGGACTTGATAAATTGTTGTCGGCCAGACCATTTTGTCGGAGCCGAAGACCATTGAACCAGACTTGACTACTCCTCCTCCAAGCCATACTGGACTCTCGGAGCCGAAGGAGCCCGAACCGATAGTTGTCAAACTTATGGAACCGAGACCTGCACCGATGTTATCGGTTCCATCTACTTGGACGTCCTCGGCACCGACCGTGGATACTAAGAACTGACACTCTCTTGTCGGGTCCAGGGAAGATAGCCGGACTAATTTGTCGGTGCCGACTGTTCCTCTCAGGGCTTCGGCTCAGATAAGCTTGTCTCCTATCTCGGGCTCGGAGCCCATGGTTTCGGTGCGGGAGGATCGGACGGTCCCTCCGGATCCATCTACCCCTTCTCATCAGAGCCATGGTGCTTTCGATACCATGAGGAGAGTCCTGTCTCCTAAGACATCATCGGCATCAGTTTGGGCTTCCTTCTCCCCTCAAGCTCCTGTGTCCAGTTCTACGTCAACCGGTCCCCCTAAGCGTAGAGACCACGAGCCTCAAGTAGCCCCACAGGGTGTCCCCCTGCTCTTCCGAGACCTCCCCAGATCACCCCACTGAGGAGGTACCCACTGAGGTGCGCAAGAGGAGGCACATAGATTCCCCACAGGAGTCTTTGACATCCGACACTGACTTGGATGAGTCAGAAGGGTTCCCTCGATCCCCCTCTGAGGATATCTCCTTTGCAGAGATATTAGAGATCCTGAGTCAGAGGGGTGATTGGCAGTCCAAAACCCCTACTGAGGATGAGTCAGTGCTCTTGAAGGCTTTTGGGTCTCAACCTTCCACTTCTTGGGTGTCTCCACCTTACGACAGGCTCATGGAGTTAATCTCTCATAAGGCGTGGGAGTCACCGGAGGCCATGGAACCTGTCCCTCAGAAGCTGAATAAGTTCATCTCTGCCCCAGTGGACAAAGCCTTTTTGACCAAAGGAGTGTCTGTTAATGCCAGGGTGGTAGCTGCAGCCACCAAAAAGGAATTGTCTGAAACATCCGCTTCTATCCATCCTCCTATCAGAGATTCTAGGGTCATGGATAGATATGGAAATGCAAGTTTAGTTCAGCAACTTTTTCTCTGTGATCGCTGAACTACTTAACCCATTTCACAAGACTACAAAGAGATCTCCTGAAAGAGCTAGGAGATACTCTACAGGGTACGGTAGCTGCAGGGGTTGCCAACAAAGTCAACACACAGCTCGCTACCCTAAACTCAGTTGTGAGCTCATCTATGCGTCTCATATCTTATGCAGCTGATGGTTTGAGTAGAGCCGCTAGTTCAGGCATTGCTCTGCGGGGACAAGCCTGGATGCATCTCTGTTCCTTTGTGGAGCCCTTTAAGTCTTCCTTTATCAACACCCCATTTGATGGCTCATCACTGTTTGGGCCTAAAGTAAAGGAAACTTTAACCAGGTGTGAGCAGGAAGGAAAGACCCTATCTGCCATTGGAGTCTGTTTTTCTACCCCTACTTGGCCCTATCCCAAGGGCCCTAAGGGCAGAAAAATGTTGTTCTGAAAAGCACAGGGAGCCTTTAAGGACACACATGGAGAAACCCCCTCTAGAGGCAGAGGAGAGGGTTATAACGGAAGACGCTGCCCACACGGCAGAGGGGGTCCGCAGCAACAGGGTGACAGAGGCCAGTTCTCCGGTCAGCCCTACCAGCACTCCTGGAAGGAGACCCGGCTGTCTGGCTCTGGAGACAGCGGGGGTCACTTATCTTTGTATCCAGAAGCCTGGCTAAACATAACATCAGATACATGGGTACAAAGCATCATTTCCAGAGGATATTTCCGTTCTCTTCCCCTCCTACTCCTGTAAACAGAATCCCAGATGTTCCACCCAGTCTCAGGGAGAAGCAATCATAGAGGTCCAAAAATTGCTAGAAAAAAAGAGTCATCCAACCAGTTCCAGCAGACCAAGTTGGATTCGGAACTTACTCAAGATTCTTTTTGGTACCAAAGAAAACAGGGGACTGGAGACCTATATTGGACCTCAGCAGACTCAACCAATTCGTAAAGAAAGAGAAGGTCCAAATGGTCATGCTTCAGTCCATTCTTTCCTTCCTAGGGAAAGGTGATTGGATGTGCTCCATAGATCTCAAGAACACGTACTATCACATAAAGATGAACAGATGCTCCAGAGATCACCTGCATTTCTGGCTGGGAGCCAGTCATTACCAGTTTCGAGCCCTGCCCTTTGGTCTAACTACAGCCCCCAGAGATTTCACCAAATGCATGGCAGTGGTCACGGCTCATCTGAGGCGTCTAGGAATCCAGGTGTTTCCATACCTAGACGATTGGCTCCTCACGCTACCACCAGGCATCAATTGACTCAAGCAACACAATATACTCTGACACTCTGCCATCAATTAGGCATTACAATCAACTTCAAAAAGTCTGCCTTATTGCCATCGCAACATACCGTTTTTATAGGAGCAGAGTTAGATACCTTAACCACCACGCTACGTCTTCCAATCGAAAGAGTTTCACTTTTTTACCAACACGTCATCTCACTGGTGTCAAAGAACAAAGCTACAGCAGCAGAGGTTTTGAAGGTGCTAGGTTTGATGGCAGCAGCAATCCTGGCTGTACCACTCGCAAGGATGCATATGCAAATCCTTCAATGGCTCCTTTTCGGTCAGTGGTCTTACCAAAAGCTACCAATGCACCACATAATTCTCATCACAGATTCTTGCAAGAGAGACCTTCAGTGGTGGTTGACGTCTCTTCATGTTACAATTGGAAGACCCTTTGCCCCCCCCCCCAAGTAGCCACTGTGACCATGGACACTTTCCTGGTGGGGTGTGGGGGCATTTTCAGGGAAAGACTGACCAAGGCACATGGACGGATCAAGAGTCACATCTGCATATCAGTGTTCTGGAGTTGAGAGCGGTACTTCTGGCATTGCAGTACTTTCAGGACTCTCTTCCTCTAGGGACAATTGCAATTCAGACAGACAACATGTCAGTGGTCTGGTACTTGAACAAACAAGGCGGAACCGAGTCTTACCCCCTTTGTCGAGAAGCCCTCAGGGTATGGCAATGGGCTGTGTCGTCCCACCATTTTCTGATAGCAATGCACATCCCGGGGAAATCCAACGTGATAGCAGACAAGCTGAGCAAGGCAATACTGTTGCCTCATGAGTGGTCTCTCAACCAACGAGTTGCGGATTTAATTTTCTGCAAATGGGACCAGCCTTGCTGCAACCTCTTTGCCAGTCACATCAATACCAAATGCCGAAGCTACTTTGCCCTAATACCACCTCCAGGACATTCCCTGAGAGATGCACTCATACACAATTGGCCTCCGGGTCTCCTATATGCATTCTCACCTATTCCATTGATACCCAAGGTTTTACAGAAAGCAAAATCACTGGGAAGGACAGTTATCCTCATAGCCCCCTACTGGCCTCGACAGATTTGGTTCTCCTTCCTTCACCATCATCTACTGGAGGATCCATGGATCCTGGACCCAGTTCCGGACCTTCTGACACACCCTTCAGGGGACCTCCATCCTTCACTGCAGTCCCTAAAACTGACAGCTTGGCTAATCCACTTCCCCTAATTGCCAGGCTTCATTCACTCTCAGATGATACAAGACAAATCCTTTTGTCTTCTCACAAACCATCAACCAGGAAACTATACCACAGTAAGTGGAACAGGTTCTCAATTTGGGCCAATATACAGAAAATCAACCCTTTCCGAGCTCCTCTATCGTCCATTTTAGAATTTTTGACAAAGATTTTTAAGGAAGGAGCAGCAGCTGCCACAGTTCGAGTCCAGTTAGCTGCCATATCAAATTTCCACCTTGGATTCGATGGGTTGAACGTTATGGGCCATAAGTTATCTATGGCTTTTCTTAAAGGTGCTTTCACATGTGACCTCCTGTCAAAATCCCTTATTCTCCCTGGAATTTGAATGTTATGCTGTCCCAAATAATCCCCCCCCCCCTTCGAACCAGCATCTTCTTATGATCTCAAATATTTGTCCTGGAAGACTATATTTCTAGTAGCCATTACTTCTTCCCGCAGAGTGTCAGAACTTCAAGCATTATCTATCAGGCCTCCTTACATGATTTTCCATGCTGATAGAGTATCTCTCAGAACAAACCCCTCCTTTTTGCCTAAAGTCTGTTCTGAATCCAATATCAATCTGGTCATTGAGTTGGCAGTCTTTTTTCACAACCAATCTAACAAATTGGAATACATGCTGCACATACTTGATGTACACAGACAGCTCAGATTTTATCTTGATAGAACTAAGGATATTAGAAAATCAGATCAACTTTTCGTATCCTTTTCAGAGGCCAGAAAAGGTAATCCAGTGGCTAAAACAACCCTATCTAAATGGTTATCAGATTGTATATCCTTTGTTTATGCGAATGCAAACATGCCATTGACACACAAACCTAAGGCTCATTCCACCACAGCCATTTCTACGTCTTCTGCCTTTCAAGCTAAATTGCCCCTTGAAAATATTTGTGCTGCAGCCACTTGGTCTATCATACCTTTATCACACATTACAAAGTAGATAAGGCTTCCAGGAAAAGGTCTTCCTTTGGTTCCATGGTACTGAAAAACGTACTTCCATGAGCTACCCAAGATTGAGGGTGCTAGGGATGCTACCCATCAGTGAGAATAAACAGCGATATTTAACAACTTCACATAAAGAAGTTATGTACTCACCATAACGTTCCATGTGAGTTGTTTTTCTTGCCTTTATTCTCACGTCCCTCCCTCCTTTCCCCTCATGGCTGACAGTTGACTTAGTGGCTAGTACCATCCTGGTTATTCAATACTTCTTCTTCCCCTTTGGGAAATGCTTCCTTGTAGAAAAAGAAAAAAATAAAAGGGTATATATACTCGCAGAAAACAAGATCTGAGGTAATTCCAGCAGTGCATTGTGGGATAAAGGGCTTGGTCTCGAGCTACTGGCAAACCTTGAGCTTTGCTATCGGCCATTTCGGAGATCGGCTCCGAACCCATCAGTGAGAATAAAGGTGAGATAAACAACTCATATGGAATGTTATGGTGAGTACATAACTTCTTTTTTTTAAATCACCCACAACGTCCATGTGGGCAAGTGCACAGGCTGCTGATGTTGACGAGTTTGTTCATGAATTTCGCCTTAGAAAATGAGTTTCATCTGCATTAAGGTATTAAGTTAAAATGTTTAATCTGTGCTAAGTTTAAAAAAAAAAGTTCTGCAGTAAAGGACAGGGAGAGGACCTTTTTTAATTTTGACCCAGTTCCAAGGATTTACTAGCTATAATGGCAGCTCTCAACAACATGTTTTTTAGATGGTATTATGCCTCCAACACTTTCCAGTGCTAATCCTAGACCCCATTTAAAACAAGTATCAGAAGAAGAAATGATGAGGGTTTTTAAAATGATTTACAGGCAAGAGGTTGTACTTGGGAGTCCCTATCAGTTTATCAAAGTTTCAAAACTTTGAAAGTTATATGGCCAGGAGGTTTACTATCATAATATCGATGAACAAATGAATTTCCAACTAAAACAGTGAACCAAAACCATGAAAAAACAAAATGCCACAAAGCACAATGTTGAATCAGCTGAACAAATTCAGCTGATTCAACATTAAAATCAAACACATCATGTGATGTCTGTATAGGAGCATAGAAACACTAAATTCCTACATCTAACATCACATTTCTACAGGGGGAAAGCCCCCCCCCCCCTCCTGCACCCTCTGTAAGGGGTCTGTGCCTCCCACAGCCCCTGCTAACTATATGTTCCAACTCTGAGATCGCAGTACAGTGAGGAAAGGAATGAATTTCCCAAACCGCACTGTACTGCAATCTCTGACAGTGCTTCGAGTTCATATCACCGAATGCACAGTGCATTTGCTGATATGAACTTTTGACACAGCGATGTTCAGCAAGATGGACATTCGAAAATCCAACTTTCAAGTGTTCCATCGGTGGACAATCTCCATTCACAATTTTCATAGTAACCAGTCAGGACCATATGACTGAAGTTTTGAAACTTCGAATGTTTTGAATGGAGATCATGGTACAGCAAGGGACTGGAAATGTACCCTTTTCTGGAATGTAGTGTGATCTTAGAGTTGGTATATTTAATTAGCAGGGGGTGTGGAGGGTGCATGGGGACAAGCTCCCCTGCAAAAATGTTAAAAATAGAATTTTTTTCTTTTTTCTTTTTTTTCTTAATGTTTGAAATTCTGAAACTTCGATCATATGGTCTTGGCCATATGAATTTCAAAGTTTCTGAACTTCGATAATCTGGTCTTGATCCATATTGCATCCCTGTCTAGCAGGGCAGCTGACATGATCCCCGGGGTAAATTTCCTATCTCCCATCCAATTGTCCAGGTTCCTTTTGAAGAAGGACAAAGAGGCACTCTACTTGACATGTATGGGCAGTCTATTCCAGAGTCTGTGGAGTCTCTGGGGCAGGAACACATCCCTCCAGCATGTATTGTTCATTATGATGACAAGATTTGGATCCCTGGTGCATGTGGCTGTAAGGGTTTGGAATTCTTTAAGTGTAGCATATCCAAGAGCTGTGGGTTTGACATGGCATGGTATGTTATTCAGAGATTGCCTCTGAGAACATAATACGTGACAGAGTATAGCTGGATGATTTTCAGACGGTCAGCATAGGACATCTGGTTTAGACCTGTGATTCATTTTGTGAGGTATGTCTGCAGCCTCTCTAGTTGTAGCAGACGTCTTGTGAGGTACATATGTAAAGTGCCATTGTAGTCTGCACTGGGTCTACTGAGAGATGACTACAGTGGGACAATGGCCTCCTTTTCCTGGATATAAAGCCCTTAGTGGGCGGTGTGCCACACAGATGGGTTTTCTGACTGTGGTGGCGATGTGGTTATCAAAGGTGAGACCACTGTCCACCTGTGTCCCTTAATCTGTTATCACACTTTAGGTGTTTAGTGTACTGCCACCTATGTGGTACTTCACAGGTACATATTCCTTCCCAGTGGGGATAACTATATATTTCTTGGCATTGATCTTGAGGCCATGGCTCAGGCACCAAGCATGTCTTTCTGTAAGGCCCTTCTGTAGAATATCCACATCATGTAGGGATTCAATATTGGCTCCCAGTGTGCAGTCATCTGCTACCTTTGTTTGCCAGTGTCCTTTACTGTTTGACTGTACTTCAGAGCAGTAGATGCCAAACAAGGGCAGTGCCAGGACTGAACCCTAAGGTACTCCAACTGTCACTTGTCTGGGGCTGGGGTTGGTGTCACTTACATTTACAGTGTGGGTTCTGTCAGTACAGCAGTTGGTAGCCCATCGGGTGACATAGGGATTAATGGCCAGCTTGATACATTTATTTATGATCCCACACTGGGGGATGGTGCCGAATGCCTTGGAGAGGTCCAGACAGGCTGTGTGAATTACTTCACCCTCATTCACAGCTCTGGAGATGAATTCACAGTTTTCATTCAGGTTGAGGTGACATGATCGGCCCTTCACAAATCCAACCTGGTTAGGGTCCAGTGTTTGCAGGTTGCCAATGTCTTTGTTTTAATTTCCATGATAATACATTCCACGGCCTTGAAGATCAGGCACGTCATACTGCTGGGGCTGTAGTTCCCAGGATCCAAGATGGATCCCCCCTTGTGGACTGGGATAACTGTAGCTGTGCACCACACAGTGGGCACGAAGCCTGAGGTGTGGATATGATTAGATATGGCACAATGGTGAGGTGCCAGTTCAATTTGTAGCTCATGTAGTACACAGCCCGGGATGTTGACTGGTCCCATGGCTGCTGTTGTCATAGCTCTGAAGAGTGTGTTTTTTACCTATGTGGCCATTATTACCAGAATATGGCAATCTTTCTGTGTTGAGATGGGCCCTTTGGGGGTTGGAAGGGGGGTGCATTTGGCACTGAATAGATCTGCCAGGATATTGGCAATATCCCTGGAAGCAGTTTATTTAATACCATCCTGTTGTAGCTCAGGGCAGTTCTGAGCATTACCATTTAGATTCCTCACATAGCTATGGAATGGCTTGCAGTTGTCTTTGACATCTTTGGCTATATTATGTTCATGACCAGCTTTGGTAGATGTTATGAGGGATCTCTCCCTCTTAGTGTAGCTGGTAAGGGAGAATTTTGCATCCTGGAAATTCCCCCGTTTCTGCAACGGTTTCCTCCTTTTGTTGTACAGTATGTTTAAGGCAGGGGGCCACCACATTGGCTTCCTTTTCTTGGTGGAGAGCATATTGGTTCTATATTGGATGACACAATTCATGCATAAGTGGATGTGCTCATACAGTGCCTTCATGTATGATTCAGCAGTCATCCTTTCAGTTCCCATCTGCATGAGTGTCATGATGTTAGTCATGTCTGACATGTGTAGCATGACATCGGCTTTGGATATGTGTGTTACAGAGGTTTCCTTACTGGGTTGTGGGTGAGGGATGTTTATGTTAAGGGTGATTAGCTCAAGGGCAGAACTGATCACCAATGGGGTGACCATAGGTGCGGTGCATTGATTTCCCATGTTGGTAATGACCAGGTCTGGGATATTTGAGGCCCTGATGGGACTATGGGTTACTTGATCCAGGGCATTGGGAATTATGACTTCCAAGAACCGTTGGGCACACATGTTGGTACACAAGTAGTTTTCCCAGTTAATGGCATGGTAGTATAAGTCACCCAGCATTAGGGTGTTTGCTTGTATCATAATATTTCACAGTATGTTTCAAAAGCAGTAGTGCATATCAAGGGGCATGGTGGGGGATCTGTAGCAAGCTATACAATTTGGAATGCAGTCTAACCTACTGTTAGTTGCACTGGGGGTATTTCAGACACATTCTGTTGGGCAAGTAGCCTGGTGGTGTGAATATCCTTGGTGAATACGGACACTCCTCCACCTTTATAGTTTTGGTCCTGGTTTGATGGGCAACATGTGTGGTGAGAGCTGTACCTGGTATTGCAGGTGTGCTCTCTGGAGCCTTTGATCAGGTCTCTCTTACCATACAGTTATCAATATTCTCCCTTTTTAGGTGTGCGTAGTGAATGTGAATGGCCAAAAACACATTGATTCCCACACACACACACACACACACACACACACACACACACACACACACACACACACACACACGCACACACACTTGTCACATTTGGGAATAGAACTCTTACCTAACTAGGATATTACACTACAGCATTATGCAGTTATAAGACACACCACAGAGATTACTGGGCTATTCCTTCCCCAAAGGCATATTTCAAAGTGAATTACATCAGCAACCCTGCCAAAGTAGGACATTTGAAATTGTAGTGAGTGTGACTGGACTAAAAAGCATTGATCCCTATACAGGCAAACATACAGTTGCCATGTCTGGGAATAGTACTCTTATTTAACTAGGATATTACACTACAGAATTATGCAGTTATAGGACACTCCATGCAGATTACTGGGCTGCTCCTTCCCCAAAAATGTATTTCAAATTGAATGACATCAGCAGCCCTGCCAAAGTAGGGCATTTGAAATTGTAGTGAATGTGACTGGCCTAAAAAGCACTAATCCCTACACAGACAAACACACACAGTTGCCACATCTGGGATTAGAACTCCTACCTAACTAGTACATCACACAGTTATGGGACCCGCCACAGAGATTACTGGGCTACTACTTCCCCAAAGGTGTATTTCAAGGGGAAGACATCAGCAGGCTTGCAATAGTAAGGCATTGGGGAGTGCAGTGTGTGTAAATGGGCCATAACCCATTCATCAAGAGGCAGACACACAACACCCTGGCACACACAGGTTTATATTCCACAGGTACGTGTATACAACTGCTAGATGACTACTGACTTGTATAGTCATGTTACACAGTTATCCAGTGGCGGCTGGTGACTTCAAATCAAAGGGGGGCTGCAGGATGGGTGTGGCCAATAAGAATGGGTGTGGCCAACAAGAAGGGGTGGAGCTATGGTGCAATGGGATCAATGCTTGACATACTTATTTACATGAAATAAATGCTCAGTCAGTATGGCGCATGCTGAATACTCTACACAGCAGACATTGTTAAATACACACATTGGTTTGAACACTTACCTCTGCGGTATACTGCAAACAGTACTTCATACTCCGTTTCTGCACCTGAGGAGAAGCTGTGGTCTAGAACACATCAGGTCATACTGGATTTCTCCCACCCCCTTTTTCACGGAGGCTCAAAAGGGACAGTTTTAAGTTTCCCCAAGCAAATAATACTCATGTGACCCCCAGCTGGTTCCAAATAAGTGCTTGTAGTCTTTCAGTTGTTCCTGTTAGGGGTTTGCCACATCAGATCTGTTTCCATTGGTTCCTGTCCTCTGCATCTTGCTCTGTCACCACATCACTTCCTCTACCACATCCATAAATCTAACCTTACAAGTCCTTCCTCTTTTCTTCCCTGGCAACTCCATCCTTAGCATCCTTCTCCCAATATACCCAGCATCTTTCTCCCAATATACCCAGCATCCTTCTCCCAATATACCCAGCATCCTTCTCCCAATATACCCAGCATCCTTCTCCCAATATACCCAGCATCCCTCCTCAGCACATGTCCAAATCAACACAATCTCACCTTTGGACATGCCTTTCCCCTCTTCTAGAGCCAACAGTAGCCTCCACCCAATTTCTGCCAGCACCCTTTTGGTTAACACAGTACTGGTGGTTGTCATTGTTAACCCGGGCCTCAACCAATCCTGCATCAAAATCTGTATTGTTGTCCCACAAAATTTTGTCAGGAGGTTATATGCGATTCCCTTCCTGATATAACCCTCCCCATTTATCTGGGCTTGGGACCGGCACAAAGAAATGCACTGGCTTGTGCATCCCCAGTGGCTGGGTTACATAAGTGCTTGTAGTACTAGTAGTACCAAATAAGTGCCTCTTGTGTTCTTCTGTGTATTGTGTTCCGTTACTTATAGATAAAGTCCATTCGTCTCTCTTTATTTTGGGCAAACAAATCAATAACGCTGTGGTTGAAGTTAGTTATACTCCGCATTAACTCCTTTCCTATGGAAACATAGCCAAAGCATTCAATCTGTCTTGCCCCATTGTAGAACGAAGAAAAGTTTTAATCCTTTTCAGTGTTGAGAAACAGCTTTCTGCCTCAGCAGTTGACATTGGTGTGGTGGCTATAACTAACAACACTTTGTAAGTCTGTGAAAACACACTGGTTAAGGAGTTGTCCAACAAGAATTTTAATATCTTGACTGCACTGCCAGCTGCTTTAAAGTCTTCATGTTGATACACCACTCCAAGTTCTGCTCTAAGTTGTCCCCTCAACAGGAATGGATAGTTGTCCATTGTTCCTGTGAACAGATTTTCTGGAAACTCTCTTATGTATGTTGAAAACTTTCCAGGCAGAAGTAACTGAGAAGCTTGAAGATGGCCAGTTTGTTGAAATCGTGATGATGCCTGGAACTTTACGACATCACACACTTCCTTTGCAGCAACTGGCAAGGTCTCATGCAGTGGTCTGGAAGCTGATGGCCCTCGTCTACGTTTTGACCGGATGTTCTCCGTCTGTAGATACTGCTCTGCAATACCATCGATACCCGATCTAACACTGTCAATTGCATCCAAAAATGTCTGAACATCCTTTTCAACAGCAGTTGCATCTGTGGTACGACACTGAAGTTGCCTGTACAGAATGTCAACATGGGGCATTATACGATGGAAAACAGTAAGCCAAAATTTAAATTCGTCATCTTTAACTGATCGCAGTAGCCCATTTGCTTCCAGTATAGTTGCTGCAGCAGATGTAGGACTCTTGTACAAATAATTAAAGCACTCTGCCAGTGACTCCAAGTTCTCATACACTGCATTTACAGTACGGATGTTAAAATTCCACCGTGTTCCTGACACTCTTGGCATGCGTCGTGATACTATACAATCCAGAGCAGCTTGTCTTTGAACTGAACGACTGAAAAAGGCTGGAATTCCACCAAGTGTTACAAAAAATGTCCTTGCTTCAGTATTCTGTTGTGTGGCTCTTTGCATTACCAGATTAAGTTGGTGGGCATAGCAGTGTACATAGTAGGCATATTTAAACTCTTGTCTTACGATGGCCTGGACCCCATGCTGAACACCACTCATAACAGATGCACCATCATAACTCTGAGCAATCACTTTTTCATGCTGGTCTCCCACTACTTCCTTCAACTGTTGTTTTATCACAACAGCAATATGTTGTGCTGTCTGTCCAAGTGGTGTAAAGTATCCCCAAAAACGTTCCACCACCTGTCCATTGACAACGTAACGGAACACAATAGCCATTTGCCATATCCCAGCAAAATCAGTGGTTTCATCCGCAATTACTGCTATAAATTTTGCAGTACGAATCTCCTTTTTTATTTCTTCTCTGCATACTGTTAGCATGCAGTCCAGGAGTTCATTTTGAATAGTTTTTGATGTTCCTTTGAAAACAGTTGAAGTTGTCACGTGGTCAATCAACTTCTTATCAAACTGGCAGATTAATTCTACCAGAGCCCAGAACATTCCTGGATTCCATGACTCTTCAGACTCATCATGGCCTCTTAAAGCTACTTCTTGTGCACCACACACCTTGATGCATTCTATTAAAATAGACAGAACATAACGGTTGTCATCCACTTTCTTGTTGTCTTTCTACTGATAACTGGTATCCACTACTTAACTGACACCTGATATCCACAGTTCCCAACACTGCTAGACTCATTTGGTTGTCAAAATGTTTAGCAGACTGTCCATGCCTTCTGGACTTTTCTTCCAGTCTCTTCAGGTCATCCATACCCTTTGAAGTCCAGGCTTCCTCTCCACCAAACAACAAACATGGGAAGCAGTACAAGCTGTTTGTTTCCTCACAACCACAGATCCAGGTGTGTTTGTCATACACTGACCTGTTGAAGCTGCGTGTGTATGTTCTTGACCTACTTGTACCTGCAGACTCTATCTTCAGATCAGGTGTGGGTCTTCCAGTCCTCTTGATTCTTAACTTCTCATCAAGAGTCAACTCTTTAAAATTAATAGATTTCAGATAGGCCACTGTAACACTCTGCTCACTCTGTTCACTCATTCTGGTTATTGTAGTTGTTGCAACTCTGAAATGAAGATATTGCAGAAATGATTTAAGTGCCACTGTTGTATACATGTAATGATTTACAGCTTCAGAAACAGCACTCATTTCATTGACAGTCTGCCACAGCCATGACCTACCAACTATCTGGCTTGGCCTTGCCAGGATTAAAGACTATTAATGCATTTGTGATGCACACACTGCTTACATTGTATTTGCAGGACTAACAGGGGCAGTCATTCCATTGCCCCCACTATACTTTCTGCTTTGATCCTTTCAGCATTAAAATATATCTGCTGCACAGAGACCGTAGTCACAGCCTGTATGCATATTGCTTACTCCTTCAGACATAGAGTTTTGCAAAGCCAGAACTACAACACTAAATGGTTATTTCATTCCAACACTGGCGACATGAAAGTCCCCCCCATCCCAACAGCCTACCAAAAGTACCTGGCTCAAAAACCTCTGAAATCAGAAAGCAAAACAGTAATGAACTGCAAATGGCTGCATTAATTTAGTCCATTGCACAGAAATGGTAGTTACAGGCTTGCCCAACAGCAGACTTTACCCAAACAGTCATCTTGCAAAGCCATAACTGACAGTAAACAAGGGCAGTCACCTCAATGAATTCACAAACACCCCCCCCCCATTACCTAATGAAGTAGCTGCTTTCTACTGGTCAGGATTAAAGTACAAATACTAACAGCTGCATTCATGCATTGCATACTTTCATTTTGCTGACAGACTCACTATCACAGCTTGTGTGCATCAGCCAAGTACACATTTAATTTTAAAATTAATTTTAATTACCAGGCTTTCTACAATAAAACATGGTTTAACAAAAATTCCTTGACCCCCCCCCCCACCACACACATACAAACCACACTCGGATATCATAGCTTCAGCTTCTGGTCGATCTTACTTCAGTGGAATGTACATTACTGTTGCAAATGCAGACAGAACTGCAGCTATTCACACAAGCATTGCCCCCAGCCCAACTCCCTACCCAGAGAAACTGCTTTCAGCCTACAATGTTTAAGTGAAATAAATCTCCATGGTTGCATTTCTTTCACATCACAATAGCCAAGAACTTGCACATAATCTTACTTTATTTGTTGGTGTGTCTGTAAACTGCAGGCTATTTCATTTCAGAGACGCCTAGGCTATTTCTGACAAAATGATCTAAAATGCCCCAACAGATGTCCTAACCTCCAGAAAGAAAGACTCCTAAAAATGGCCAAAAATATCATACTGTATTTAACCACCATAGTCATGTACACACATTTTCACTTGCAGTCATTTCCTTATTTGTATGCACAATATCTTTTAATTTTATTTTCCAGAAAAGGAGGATGCATACAGACTACAGAGTACCAGTCCCAGACCAATACACATATAACAGAAATGATATTCCAGGCATTCCATTTCACATGTACTGATTATGAAGTATTCGAGTACCACAGATACTGATTTAAAACACAATGCATTGTGTAGTACACTGCCTGCTTATTTTTAGATTCTAATGCAAGCATTCTACCCTAATTGAAAATGTTAATGTTATGTTTTTCATTTTCTTATAATTATCGCTACTCTCAAACAATATACTGGCAAAAAAATATATATATATAAATAAATAAAATATATAGAAGTGCAGTAGTAGTGCTAATGACCCACCCCCTAAAAAAATAGTTAATTATTACACTCAGACGTCTTGTTCTGGGAAAATGTTAAGAGTACAACAAAGTAAAATATAACACTGCAAGTTTGTTAAGAGGGAAGCACATCAGCTAACGTAGATAAATGTGTCACTGGACTGCTTGCTGTTGCCAAGTTAACCACTGAATATGACCACAAGTACACTAAAACAAACACATGAAACATTAATCCTCAGGGCAGGGTACACATCTGGACTGCCATAAACCCATAAAAGTCAGCATTTTCTGCATGCTGTAACTACCAAGCTATTTAGCCTGTAGACACACAGTCTCCAACTTCATTTAAGAGTGTGAAATAATTTTATAACTTAAAGCCATTTACTCTGTGCTCAAGGGTGCCCGCAGGCAGGTGCAAGGGGGTGCACTTGCACCCCCCTGGAACCGTCTGGCTGAGAATTTTATTTTATTTTATTTAAAAAAAAAAAAACAACTTTTTTTCGTTTTTTTTTTTTTTAAACGGCGTTCCCCTTTAAGAATGCCCTTTGCATCCTTTCCAGTAGTTGCACAGACACAACAGGTCTTTGCGTCCTATTTTCGTCTTCTGTGTCTGTGCGATCATTGGTTTACGTCTTTTGTCTTTTGCGCGCCTACCGGGGATTTGAATTGCAGAGGACGTTTGGACTGTGGATCCGCCAGATGAATGTAGAAGGGAGAGGTAGGTGTGTGCGTGTGTGTTTTAGTATTTAACAGATGTGCGTGTGTGTTTTAGTATTTAAGAGATGTGTCATGTGTGTGTTTTAGTATTTAAAAGATTAGTTATAAAAAAACTAAAGCAGTACTTTAGTTTATTTAAAACCAGTTCTACCGGTTTATAAATAAAAAAGCACTACTGATAATTATGAGCTGTCACGCAAAATTAAGAAACCTCTGCCCTCTTCTTTATAACTGACAGCACACATTAAACACAATCTGAATATATTTCTTGCAATGTTTTACCACAAATGTAAAAACAGTTTATTTGTTTTGGAGATATAAGTATGGTTATTTACTGACCAAAACAAAATTACATGAACTGTTCATGTGCTGTGCAAGTTGCTTATGTGCTGTGCAATCATTTTTTTATTTTTTTTGTACCCCCCCCCCCCAAGACCTTTCCCGATGGATACTGATTCCTTGCCCAACTGACCCATACATAGAGCAGAAGCCAGGTAATTCTGGACTAGTTCAGAGCCTTATGTCATATTCATTCCTGCCCATAAATTCATGTCAGTCTTCCATTTCCCAGCAAGAACTAGGCAGCAGGGAGCAGGCTGGCTTGCTGGTCCTAGGAGACAGTCAACATTCTCCCTATGGGAGCAGTATCTCATGCCTTTGTATCTCCTCTAAGCCTAAAATCACTGCCTCCAAAAAGGAAAGGTGCCACTGCTTGCTAGTTTCCCTTTCAGCTACTTACTGCAGATGCACTGTGATAGTGTGAACTTGGCCAACTTGAAACTCCATTGTTTGAACAGCTAGTGCTCTTGCAAAGTGTCACCCAAGTGGCAAGCCACAATCACCTTCCCCCAGTACAGGCATGATGACAGCAGCACTTACTCCCATTCTCCCTGGGCATCTCCTCCAGGCACCTGAGACACTAATGTCTCTAATGTCTCTCAGGTTACCTGTAACATAGTCGGGGATTTTTTGCAGTACATAACATTCTTGCTTATGTTGTTCTGTACTGTTTGTCAAAGAGACATGACTAAAAATGCATTATCAATTGTTTGCCAAACACAGGGAAAAGACAGTATGATTAAAAAAAAAGTTCATTTTTTCTCAGTTGTGTGATCTCAGATTTAATATATGTAAGTAAGTGTGTGAGGGTAAAACCCTCTACATTAGGAGTGAAGACCCCCTGCAAAAATGATTACAGCTAATGTTTTGTAGGGTTTGTTTTAATGTATTTTTTTTCCTTTGGGATGACAGTTGGGATCTCTAGTAAATCATTTTAAACAAGCTATATACAAACTACTCAACAAACTAAAACCTTCCTCACTAGGAGAAGACCAACTCCTAATGAGATGGTACACAATGTCTTCATGTTCATCCACAGATATCTGAAAAAGAATATGTAAGTTGGCAGTCTTAATTGCCTTTGACATTAAATTGTGGCATTTTAATGTTTAATTCCTGCTAATGGATTACCATATGAAAAGACTGTTGACCTTGGTTGCAACTGTATCAACAAAAATTGTAACAATAATACTCTATCCTCTGCTTTCTTTGTAGACCTATCTAAAGCCATCGACATAGTTAATCATCAACTTCTCCTCCACCTACTGAAGTCCCTCTCCTTTGATTATCCTGCCATGAACTGGTTCACAGCCTATCTGGATAACCGAAAACAAGCAGTTCTCTGACAAAACCATCTTTCCAACCTTCTTCCTACCTCTCTAGGTGTCCCACAAGGCTCTATTTTGGGTCCACTACTGTTTTCTATTTTCATAAATGACCTTCATCTCTCTATTCCACAGTCTACCTGTATCCAATATGCTGATGATTCTACTATCATTTGTTCTGCCTCATCCCAAACTGAACTTCATTCTCTCACACAAAAAGCCTTCTCTACTATTGAACAATGGTTCTCCAACATCTGTCTTCTCCTTAACCCCAAAAAAAAAAACAAATTACTGCTCTTTACTCCCTCTCATCCATCACCCCGTCTTCATTTCACACTTACATCTAACAATGGTACTGTTATTTCTCCTGACCCCACCACCAAACTCCTTGGAATTACTATTGACAATCAACTAAAGTTTGACACTCACATAAATTCCACAATTAAATCTACTAACAAAAAACTTGGATCCCTTTATCGTATCAAACCTTTCCTGACACCAGTAGCCAGAGCCACAATAGTTAGAACCCACTTAATCTCTACCCTGTTATATGCTTCCCCCATATATACCAAACTTTCTAAAAGTAATCTTAACAAACGTGCTAAATCATACAATAATATTGCTAGATTTGCTACCAACTCTCCTTACAGAACCCATCACTGTCCGAATCTAAAACAGCTAGAATTGACTTGGCTTGAATTACCGCACCTACTACAATTTAACCAACTTATAATCACCTACAAAGCTCTACACCAACCTGATAACACCCCAATTCTCTCTACCCTTATAAGACCATATAACTTAAAGAATCTTCGCTCTGCCAACAAAATCTTGATACACACTTCCTTCTCTAATAACTTAGCAAGTGATTCTTTATTCTCAAACTCAGTTGGTAAAATATGGAATCAGTTACCAAATGACCTCACTACCCTCACCTCTCTCTCACTATTTAAAACTAACCTAAAACTTTTCTTCTCCAATCACTGGTTATGCTCCTGTACCAACCCTGACTAACCATTTTTTTCTCTAACTATCTGTCATCCACAAAATATCATTCTCACCCATAATCTCTACATCTAACCATTCCTTAAACTAACCCTCCTCCTTATTCATAGCACTCGCTTTCCTGAGTACTACTTCTTATCTTTAACTCTTCTACCCATTTTTCCTCTGTCTTATTCCAATTTTTGTTAACTGAAGCGGTATTATTCCATATTAATGCCATTGCCAAACTTTTTCTTTAGATGTTTCAAAATGTTGTTTTAAAATGTTTAATCTATAAATGTTAAATCTAAATGTTATTTTATGTTTTTGTATGTTTTTATTATGCTGTGTAACTGGAGCTTTTCTCCCCGGGCCTCCACTGAAAATGGACATGTATCCAGTTGGACTAGCCCAGTCAACAAATGTAAAATAAATAAATAAATAAATTCTGTTCTTCATAAAATCTGTGGTTTCTGTATTTTTGTGCCCTTGCAAAGCCAGTAGTGCATTGATGCAGTGGTAGCAGTGTTGCCTGACAGCTACATGTTCTTTGGTTTGATTCTTGGCTGGGGTGCCTTACCTACTAAAAGTTAGCTTTTGTTCCAAGTCAGACGTTCCTGGTTAACAAATGTTAAAAATGACACGCATTTGAATATCAGACTTCATATTCTTCAGAAAGTGCATGGTAACACAAAAGCTTTTATTCTAGCAATTTTCTAAGTGTATAAGATGGTTATTTGAAATTTGTCCCTATTTTTGGGACTGTATTCCCCCATTATTGGCTTCATCCAGGTTTTGTGCTAAGGTTGAGAGCTATGGTAAGAAATGAATATGTTTGGGGGCAGGGGGCTATATTGCCCCATTACTAGCTTTGTCCGGTTGTTTTTTGCTAAGAGGTTGATGAGAGCTATGGTGAGAACTGAATTCGCTGAATGTTTGGGGGCTGTATTCACCCATTATTGGCTTTGTTCAGGTGTTTTGTGCTAAGAGGTTGACAGCTGTGCTATGGTGAGAACTGAATTCACTAGATGGTAGCCATTTAAGTTTCCTTTCTTTCACAAAACAGCTTATTTGGCATAGTGGTATGTTGCTCTGTTTTGCACAGGGTCCCCTGGGTTCAAGACGTGGCAGTGAAATGTATGGTGGTAACGCAGCATTTTATTCTAGCAACTTTCCAACATTATACAAGCAATGTTTAAAATGTGTCCCTGGTTTTTGGCCTTTTGTCCCCCCCCCAATAAATTTTGGCTTTTTCCAGATTTCTTGTGCTGCAAAGTTCAGAGATACAGCTGAGTGTCAAGTAGATTTTACAAGGAGCTGAGAGCTGCAGGGGAACAAAAGTTTAGTGCTGCTTATGCTTAGTCTGCTTGCATTGTTAATAGCACAACAGCTAGTGTACTTGCTTTTGATGCTCAAGGTTGTGGATTCTACTCCCACAGTAGACAGATGCATTGCTGATACTGTACTGTGTTATAAAAGGGGTGGATGCTGCAGTCCTTTTTGGCAAAGATACTTAGTAACTATGAACCTGTTATCAGTTTGCTATCCATTCCCTATTGTGGTATTACTAGCTTATCATTTTTTTAATGCATGCAACATAGGCAATTTATTCTTCAAGGGCAACAGGCACTTTATTGTAGATGAAACAATGACATATAAAGTTGTTTGCTAGCAGCAACCTCTTTATTAGTTACAGATTTATTTAATGTGGATTTTACTACTACAGAGATTGTGCATATTTACTGATACCGGTGGACTATACAAGGTTGAGTAGACTTTTTATGATGGAAATGTTCTGAATTGGGCAGTTTTGTCATTTGGTGTATGCATTTTGTTTCATTGTTTAGTGGAAAAATGCTCAAAGCAATAAATTTAAAATGCCCTCTAGCAACTGTACTATATTGTACAAGGAATATAATGTAATGCAGTCGGGAAGGTGTATCAAAGAGCATGTGTATGTTTTATGTTCAAGGGGCCTATGATTTTGAAAATAGACCAAAGTTAATCTTTATCTGCCACTGACAAAATGTATTTTCTTTGAATGTGGGTTTCAATGCTGTTTCAATGCATGTGAGTTTCAAAGGCAGAGAAGTTTTAATGCTAAGTCTATTTTCATTGTGAGACTGCATTGCTTTGTTTAACAAATATCTATTAGGGTTTGTGCTGTAAAATGCAAAATAAAACTTTCAAATGAAATCTAAATCATCGCAGAAGTAAAGCAGTATGCACATTACAGTGCTTATGGTAAATGGGGCAAAATAACCAAGGAATGCGACATTGGAATGGCTGCAGGGGGGAGGCTCCATTCGACCATGATTTTGTGAGGGGGGGGTAGCAATCTCAGACAGCCCCGGTTGAACTATACCTCTCAGTTTTCTATATTTTTGCAGAATGAATAGATATTTGCTTCTTATTTTTGGTTTGTTCCTCATACAATTTGTGATTTTCTAGCAAATAATTTAGGAATGAAGTCACTAAATGACAGACATTGAGTTTCAGATGTCATAACCTTCAGAAAAATGTATGCTAATGCAAGACCTGCTATTCTATCACTTGTCTTAAGTTTATACAAGAACAATTTTTAGTAGTGTTTGTATGTTCCTCCAATATTTGACCTTGTCCAGATTTCCTGCATTAAGAGGTTGAGAGGTATGTGCAAATCGCTTTGTAGAATTAGGAATATCCAAACCTCTCCATCGTCCCCAATTTTGGCTCAAAATGTTGATCTCCCCTAATAATCCCTCCTGAAAATGGCAATTTTGGAAGAAAACGTGATTGAAGTCTCCTAGAATAATGGTGTTGGCTTAATGCATAGGGACACCATATTAGTTAGTTAGGAGATATGGACTGATGGGGTACATAGAGAGTTAGGTATGGCACAGTAAGGAGTTTTGTTAATTCTAAGTTAGATGTAGAGGAATTCCATGTCATTATCTCACCTAGCAAGTCTGGAGATGAATTGTTCTTTAAGAATATGTAGACACCATCACCCTTTCATCTAAGGTGGTAGGCCTGAACTTGTGGCAGGTATTGAAATCCTGCATTAAAGGAGTGCTGTCATCGGTCTTGAACTAGGTCTCTGTGATGATGCATATATAGATGTTTTCGAGGGGAAGCAATGCTTGTAAGGAGTGGACTTTTTAGCTTAGGCTCTGAAAAGGAAATTGGTTATTTTCTAATTCATGTAGCTATAAAATTCAGTATAAAAACTGTAACAGTTTCTGAATGCAAACACACTATTTATTAAAGCAGCGTCATGGTAGGGAGTACTCCAGTACAGAGAGATTCAACTATATACATAGACATGAGTTCCTTTATACCTTTCTGTCAAAAACAAACACACACCATGGTCACACAGAGTTTAAAGTTGTTGTAACTTTGAAAAAATCTGTTTATGTATTTCTTGCACTAAGAAGTTGAGGTGTGTGTGACAGATTGAGAGAGAGAGAGAGAGAGAGAGAAATGCCATAGTTAGATCTAACAGGTGGAATTTATTTTCAAGTGCATTTTCAAGGAATTGTGAGCTTCAAGGGAAGCAAGGGTTACTGCTGCTCATGCTAAGTCTGCTTAAAATGTGCAGCTGTTTTGTTTAGCAAATGGTATCATTATTGTGGTATATAATTTTAAAGCAGTGTTAGGACAGTAGGTAGCATCTTGATGCAAAGGGCTGTAGGTTCTATTCATACAGCATTTACATTTGTATTTTAAGGGGGGTATGGTACTGCTGTTCTTAGTATGTCCTCCTTTGGATGAGACACCTAATAACTATGAACCTGTTTTTCAGCCTGCCACCCATTCCCTATTGCAATATACCAACTTACCATTTATTTTAATGTAGCACAGGCAATTTATTCTTCAAGGGCAACAGGCACTGAATTTGTAAATGAAACACTGAAATATAAAGTTTTTTCTAGCAACAACCTCTTCATTGGTTTCAGATCTCTTTAATGTGGAATTCTTCAGATGACTTTTACTTCTGCAGAGATTCTGCATATTGATTGATATTGGTGGATTGTATGACAGACGTCTGAGTGGCCCTTTATGGTTGAAATGTTCTGAATTGGGCAGGTTGTCATTATTGGTTCATATGATTTGTTTCATTGCTTAAAGGAAAAATGCTCAGAACTATAAATTTAAAACACACTCTAATAAGTGGTGCTGTATTATACAAGGGATATAATTCAATTATTATGTAGTATAATTAATACAGTCAGGAAGGTGAATCAAATAACTTTTGCATGGTTCTAAAAATGTGCGCAAGGAGCCTATGATTTGGAAACAGGCCAAAGGTAAACTTACCCTGCCACTGGCCAGATGCATGTTCGTTGAATGTGGGTTTCAATGCTGTTTCAGTGAATGTGGGTTTCAAAGGTAGAGAAATTTTAATGCTGTTTGTTTTCATTGTAAGACTATTACTTTGTTTAGGTTTAGTAAATGTCTATCAGTGTTTGTGCTATAAAATTTGAAATAAAAGTTGTAAATGAAATCCAGATATCTGTAATCATTGTAGAAGTAAAGCATAAAACAGTATGCACACTGAGAGATTTTAAGAGTGTCTATGACAAATGGGGAGAAATCGCCAAGTAATGGGACACTGGAATGGCTGCGTGCGCGGGGGGGGGGGGCTGAGTGGGTGGGGGCAGCAGACGGGGTGGGGCTGCATGGGCGGGGCTTAGGTTTGCACCCCCCTGCAAAAAATCCTGCGGGCTCCCTTGTCTGTGCTGCTATTTTTGGGGAGGGAATATAATCCACAGCCTTCTGATCTTCCAGAATCTAATAAGTGTTATTCTTAACACTGTATAATTTCTTATCTCTTGTGTATAATTAATCTGCATCCTTTCTGTAAAGTTGGTGCAATCTGAAGTGGGTCTTGTCTGAAAGAGGGGGAGGGCCAAATGAATGTTTAACTACCTCAGACAGTATTGTTTTGCCAGGTGTAACCTGAAGCCAGCATGATTCACTGGAGTGTATTAATCCATTGCGTTAGTCAATCATTAAATTTGTTCATCTCCAAGACATTAGCTTAAAATACTTATATATATATATATATATATATATATATATATATATATATATATATACATATATATATACACACACACATATATTTATATACATACACACTACACATACATACAAGCAACACATACACACCCCTCAAGTTACCTTGCATTTTGCTACTTTAGGTGCAGAAACCAAGACTGCGAAGTGTGTAAACATTTATTCTTACAGGAAAAAGTACATTTGCTAGCATTCTTTCACTATGCTCAAAACCACAAAAACTGGTACTTTAATGCAACATAACTATCATTCCCTCTCCATTTTGTTCACACATCAGCTTGTTAAAATTAACTTGTGGCATGCTGAACATCAAACTGCCTGTTCTGATAGGTCCTTTATTTCCACCATATATATATATATATATATATATATATATATATATATACTCCAGAAATAAATAATTTATTTTATACACAGCAGAGTTGAAATGAACAGTATGGGTGTAAAATTGCTATAGGAATTCTAGCACAAGGGCTTTCTCAGCTGCTCATTTATAAGCAGTCATAGTATACATTTGTTGTTTTAAAATAAGACTTCCAATCCCAGCACCTCCTGTGAATGTATACATGAAGCCTTGTCTCTCATAATTCAGTCTGCATGCAGTTTATCAGTTTTTACTTTAAATCTCGACAGATGTGTGTATCATTCCATACATACAAATTCTCACCCTCTTCAAAAACACTGCAACGCCTTCTGTAAATCCTACTCCCACACCAGTCTAAAATGATGGTGCTCCACTGTTCAACTCAAAAGACACACACAATGCTGAGGAGGTTGTCAAGTAAGACATATGAATCAAGATGCATTAACACCGTCAGAAAATGTACATCTTTAAACAGTTATTCACCAGCATCTATTCTGATCCTTTCGAACCTTTGGCCTAGAGAGTAAAATAAACAGCAATCAAGACATTTGGTTTGAACCCAAAGACATTTTTTTCTAATTCCATCAGCTGATGCCCACCAGACAGTTTGCCCACAACTGGCAAAAGCCACTGTTTAGCATTCATTGCCTGCATATACTAATAATGGGAGATGAGATGGTCCTGCACCAAAACAATATACAATGGCCTTGTATAGGCTGGAGGGAGGGGTTCAGTATTGAGAAACAAATGCAATTACTTACTCCATATTTGTTAACTGGCTCTATGAGCTTTGTACTTGGACCCATTTCAGCCACATCCACAGCCATAGGCAATTATACAAGTCAAGACAAATATTGTAATTTACCCGTGTTAATATATACTACATTACTAGCAAAGTTTTACAATGTAGTGGTGTTTTACATTCACAGGCAAGGGAGCATTACATGGTAGAAAATGGCCTTTCTGATGAGCTATTTATTTATTCATTCATTTCCAGTTTGATGACCGGGGATGTCCACTGGGCTCAGGGAGGCCCAGGAAGAAAAGCTCCATGTTACAAAGTTTAGATACAGATACAATATAGAAAAGAAGACCAATTTACAATTATGTTTCATGCTAGAGAGCAGATGTAATTTCTTAGGTACATGTTACCTTTAGATACAGACACAATACTATAATGAACAATTTACAGTTAAATTTCATGTTAGAGTGCAGGTACAGATTCTTAGGTACATGGTACAAATGTCATATTTACAATATGTACATATGTGGTAGCCTACAGATCATAGCTAGAGAGGCTAGTGATCATAGCTGGAGAAGGGTTTAGAGGTGGAGAGAAACTTATAGGACTAGGTGGGGAGAATGCAGTTGCATTTCCTGTTACAGTAAATGTAGGAATGTAACGGAGATTTAAAGTTTTCGAAGTTTGCACAGGTCCTTAGAGAGGAAGGAAGATAATTAATTGTTTTGCTAAGAAAAAGGATAGCAGGAGTTGACCAGCAGGGCGATTGGGTTTTCGGACACAGATTAGGTTTTGGTGAGTAGATCTGAGAGTTCTCTGAGGGGTGCAGGGGAGAAGGATGTTGCATAGAGCAGGGCATTTAGAGGGCTGAAAGATTAGTTTGTGGGTTGTGGTAATCTGAAGATAGTCTAGATGGTTGGAGAGTTCAAGCCTGTGTAACAAATTAAGGGCAATACAGTGATGGGAGGAGTATTTGGCTTTGGTGACAAATTTAGAAATCTTATTATAACAGACTTCCAATTTTGAAGTGAGTGACAAGTTAGTTAATAGAGGAGCACCATACATTAGTGAGGGGAGTAGATAGGTATAGGTAGACAGACATTTCTAGAAAAGGCTGCTGTTTCATAAATAATTTTAGAAATGACTGTATCTATGTCTATCCTAGGTGAATAAGATGCACATTTGCATTTCTATTTTAGGTGGACATTCGTTTTATGCAGATCATGCTTTGGAATTTCAAATTTCAAGAGTTAAAGATCTTTGTGTCAGTGATTGTCAGTAGTGTTGTGCAATGGGTATATAAAGTGGAAATTTGCAACAACTTTGTTTTCTGGGGAACAGTCACTGCAAAGTAGTCTGTATGTGAGGGAGTTTAAAAGTACAAGGAATCAAGCAGAGACACAGAAAAGTATTCTACTTTTCTGACCCTTTTGGTCAGTTGTTTTTTTCGATGTTAGTTACAATGTTAATATGCAAACTACAGCTTGTGCATCATGCCATGCTCCCTGTCAGTCAACAACCGACCCTTTAGAATACATAGCAATGAGACAAAGGTTGTTTTCATAAGATCTGCTTCACGTGAGTTAAGGTGCATTGGTGCACTAGGCTTGGGACAGCCAAACGTAAGGCAGGAGGTACCCAGCAATTAAAGAAACCTAATCAGTGGCCAATTTCTCACATCTATAATTCATCAGAACATACTGCACAAGATCTTTAGATCATACAATGCAGACTGCATGTGTCTAGGAGTGGTGAAAAAGCTAGGAAACAAAATGTAGCTTACATAACACTGCTATACAATTTCTATCGGTTCCCAACCCCAAGACTTTTTCTTCTAAATGACAGGTTGTGTCCACTTAATGTACAGAAATGCACCCATGCACTGGTCTAAGACCTACTATTCTTCACCACTAATATCAGATCTCGCCTGTTTTCCAGACCTGTATCTTGCACACATTGCTTTTTGCAGGTGTAATTTAAACAACATTTAAAAATGTACTCAACCTTCTGATACAAGAAATTTCTATTCCTACAGGAATAAATGATTGGAAAATATCAAAGACTGCTGTGTCAACAGCACAAAACTAGTAAAACAGCAGGCAATATGGCACAGCACAACACAAAAGTAGTCCCGAGAATATGTGTGTGTGTGTGTGTGTGTGTGTGTGTGTGTGTGTGTGTGTGTGTGTGTGTGTGTGTGTGTGTGTGTAGGAAATTCCAAAGAACAGACCCACATCCCCCTCCAATTAATCATGAAGAATCCGTCCACCAAATAAATGTTTAACCTTCATGCCTAAACAAAGTGTTCATAAAGTCAGCAGGGTGCTATCAGTTCATTATTCAAGAACCCCCCACACACTTCAACAAAGTTCTTGTAATTTAAATCTGCCAAAAATGATGACAGCAAAGTCACAGAATCAAATGAAAAAGGTTGCCAAAGTAGCACATATAATTCTATTACAAAGGTGTAAGTTAGTATGCCTTCACAAAACTCTGTAGAAAGTTATATCCTACTACTACATGTCTTTATGCAGGGCTGCCAGGCTTAATTAACTCACCATATATATCATATACTGATATGAAAAGCACCTAGAAAGAGCAGCAGAAAATTCATTAAAATGAATCCAACTCTCCTGCATTTTCTACAAATGATACTTTCATTTCTGAGCATAGAATGCATGTTCTCACTCAGACAGTCACATAGTTATACTTCATACTATGACTTTTCCTTAAGTTACAACTCTTTAACCTCATTCTATTACCTAAATGAAAGAAATTCTGAAGGCAATTTTGCTGTTATGATTATGTACAGTACTCAGTGTAGAAAGAAGAAACAATATAAAAGTATAACTATGTAAAACTAATAATAAGTATTAACTTTAGAGATTGCTTTTGCAGGTCCAGTATTAATGTACACATATAATTGAAGGAAAAAAGAATAAATAAACTTGTAAAAATATGTATATATACAGGTTGCATATTCTTAATAGTTAAACCTGTTACCATGGAAGTATTTGATTATTAAAAAGTAACAGGTTAATGGAAACTTAGGTGTTAATCCACTCATCTGTTAAAGCACCTTCTTCTCCATCAACTAGTAATATGAGAATGAATAAAAAACTAGCAGTATATATTTTCAAGAGCGTATTAAATGAATGAATACCAATAAACTGGGACATTAACATAAGTTGAGACCATGAAAAATCCCAAGAAAACCTGAACTTACAGAAAAGAAAACTAATTGCAGGTTAGAATAAAATGTGAACAAGGTAAAATCTTGAAATGTGTAAATCAGGAATCAGTGATATTAAATAATTATTAATTTAGTAATTAAAACCATAAATATCTTAACATTACTATAATTAAATAAAATATTATATTTTAAAGTGATATCACTTTAAATATATGCTTCAGGAACACTTTCCGGTAGTACTACATGAAAACATCATGGCATTCTTCTAATACTAATAATTAATACATTAACAAGGAAGTAAATTAATAGATAGATTTAAAATTTATAATATGAAATTTATATAAGTTATAAATCCTAGCTCATTTATTTTTCAAATAAAATTGCTCCTTTCCTTTTCCCATTTCATCTCTTTTCTTATTTATTATGACAAAATATATTAATTGTTTAAGACTATATAACTAGATGATGAAATAATTAAATTATAATGTATATATAATATTATCACATATATAAAATAATAGTAGGAATTGGAAAGTTAAATATCAAATAATAAATGAAAATATAATCATTAATAAAACTATTCGATAAACAACCTTTATATATCTAGCCCTTGATAGTATCTCTGACTTCACTCACTATTCTAAGATATAAGAAGTTTATAATTCCCATCTTTTCTAACACTTCAGCAATGAATTGATAATTAGGTCACTCTCATATAACCACTGTTAGCAAAAGGATTGGAAATGCATGAAGAACCTGACTTAGCAGCTTTCCTATGAAACATCAGGCCAGCTGCTCTGACTGCAACAAGGGCTCTAGACAATAATTTATATTTGTGAATGGAATAGCTTGTACATTTATCCATCTGACATCAACATATATAAAAAATTCAGAGGCTCATAAGGTATACCAATTAACCCACTTAAGGAAGTAAGTTATCACAGTACACATAGTAGGTGCAGATGATGAGGCACAGTCCCAACTACATTACATATTTTATAACAATAATATCATATCAGAAATATATCTAAATGCATTGCATAGCATTAGTTAAGTAGCTGAAGAAAGAATTAAAGAAACTAATTTCTCGTCCTCTTTAGCATCTCACTAACTAGATAATTTAATAACCCTAAACCCTTAAACATTATTTGTTAACATCAGACCATTTTCCAAATAAATAATGAGGTAATGGGGTATTATGTGACTTCCAAATTATGTGTTGTAAATAAGATTCATGAAATTGAGGGATGAAATACAAGCAATTGAGTATGACCTCCAATTAATATCAACCCTTCATTTCTCGTCTATTTATGAAGTGACCTTATATTCAAATAAAAAGGGATGTGTATACAGTATAATAGTATATATATATATATATATATATATATATATATATATATATATATGGAGATTTGATGAGCTCAGCCTCATGCATCAATAAAAAAGCTTGTGTCCATACATGTTTCCATTAAAATATGACTTGTTAATAGAATTTATAGAAACCAACCTGTGCATATACTAACAGACACTAAAACAGTAGCTATAATCCCCCTTCTAATTTGGTTACAATAAAACAGCCTGCAAATTCTCAATCAGACTGGAGTCTTCGGACATCTGCCACTACTTACTGACTACATCAACATTATGCAATACCTCCTCTAAAGCTAAGCGAGCATTGACCATTAATGAGGTGACTAAAAAAATGAGGAAATTTGTAATACCTATTGCCAGCGTTTACATCACATCACGTATGGACAACAACAACTATCCCAACACAGTGTCTCAATTAGGAACCACATTACTCAGTGACCATTTAAATCCATCACTCCAGTTGCCCACTATAAAATAAGTATGTGTATTCAGCAGGAGAATAGAATCCATTCTTCCCCATCGGGTTGTACGAAAAGCCCACATCTGGATTACTGCTTACAGTTCTGAGAATAGTACATGTGTAAAATATAAAAATAAACATTGAAAGCCAACAAGAACTGTAATTTTATGTGTTCCATCCATTATAATGAAGGAAGAACAAAAGGAAACATAGCCACTAACACTTTTATTAATGGAAACTATCAGCATCATCAGCATCCCAAACTCAAATTACTAACCCATATGCCATATCAGACCATTACCTGAAAACAGAGTGCCAGTGTAAGACATCAAAATCATACAGGAAATCTTTCTAGGTTTTCCTAACAAAAACAGCTTTTTTCTCCATGTTGTGAAACAGTAGTGCTCATTTCTGGCAGGAAAGCTGGAAAACCTGCAATGGTTACACTACAGTATAGGTTTTTAATCTTTCTGGTATAGCTTCCTTTCCCCAACACCAATATCTTCCCTTAAAAAGGGCAATTCTGAACATGAATGTTCTTATCCTTTGATTTTTCTCCTATCTCAGCATGCCTCTTGTGAGTTCTGTTTTTTTATTAACTTTCTTTTGATTCTTTTTGCCTTTGTTTGATTTTTTTATCTCTTCGAGAGTGCCACTAGTCTGATAGCCCTATTTTTAATTAATGGGCATATTGAGCTGTTGCTTTACCTCTTTCTCCTTATATGTATCAGTCTGCCATACAGCTTCTGCAGATGTTTTTTCTCCCCATTTCTACCACAGTGCCTAAAACTCTGGAAATCTTTCCCTATTATGACATTATGAGTCAAGCCAGGAACAACAGTTATAAGATGCAAATGTTTTCATACAGCTGACAGAATTACTATTTGTGTGAGGGTGTATTATTTTGATCCCAGTGAAAATATATCACCTCCACATTTTCTTTGTTATTCATTTTATGCTTACATCCATAAGAACCATTGAAAAGGAGAGTCTTGCTTCCGGTGGCCATTAAAGCTTAAACTGCTCTTCATCCCAAAAATATAACATATATCACCAGCTTTTGTGCACTAAGGTGACAAAAAGCTAACATAGTAATCCTAGTTTCATCCTTAGAACATTCTATAAGAACAGCTTCAGTTGTAGCACACATATCAGTTTTCACATTTCCATTACTAGCATTTTCATCAATTTAAACAAAACTGAATATGACTACGTGACGCCCCCCCCACCCACAACTGAAAGACGTTATGTCATTGTAATGGACTCAGAAGCATGCACATTTCTTACTGCAACAGTAGATTTAATTAAATTTTAAGCAATGTGTCATTAGCTTCCAGCAATCTGTCAAATCTACTAACTTCATAGAGTTCTGTACATCACTTTGCAATGTCAAATTTTTCATAATATAAAGCAATTCTCTTACATCTTTCCACTGCTAGAAGTTCAAACATTTTCATTTTGCTGATACAACTTGGTACTAAGCATATCTTTAAGCTATATCTAAGTCATACATCAAGGGTCTTTGTCAGCATCATAATTCAGATTATGAAACTGCATAGCATGCACTACAAAAGTTATCTTAAGTCTGGCTAAAAGTTCTTTCTTATTAAGTTGTTTTTATGAACAGTGTAATCAGTTTTCTTCTTGACCAAGTATGTTTTAGTGCTTTACCTGGTAACCAGAATGACAGAATTATGGCTGGATCATACTTATTACAGTTTGTGGAAAGACATACCTTTCGAAAGTCATCAGATATAACTCTATGTCATCTTCTTTGTTGAAATGTCTCAATGCATAAACATTCTTTGGAGTAAAATATTACGTTTGCTGGCTCCACTTATTGTTGTTGCAACTGCAGCAGTTTCTGAATTCTCTACATCTTTGATTCTGTAACAGCTTGTTTAACTACTTCACAGTGGTAGTTTCAACATGAAATACAGCAAGAAAAGAACAGTCACTCACAGGAGTAAAGCAGATGACTAATCTAAGTCTTCCAGGAAAAGTTAGCTCAGTTTCAGCACTTGGCAATAGACATTGTAGAATAATTAGTTCAATGTCCCATCTACATGGTAGCAGAGTGACAGTGAGAAACTATTTTGGCAGATCCTTAGTCAAAGTGTAGTCAAAATGTTCACATTCTTCAACAATGTTAGCACTTCAAACACATCAGTGGCAGAGATGTTTGGAAACACAGGTTAATTAAAAGAAGAAAAATATCTCACTAGACATTTCAAAATAATGTTTCCAGAATTATATACAATATTTACTGTAACTTGTTTTATGATTACAGTCTATGAGGGTATCTACATCACACAGTTTTAGTTTCACCCAGCATCTCCAACAGATGGCCTATTTTAAAAAAATCTCGGCTGTAGGCCTTGATAGGCCTTTCTTTTAACTTGCAACAAAATCCTCACACTGCATCCACACAAAAAATAAATAAATAAACAGGGCCAAATGGGCCATCCAACTTCAAAAAATACCATTCTTCACTCAGAGTCTCTACTAAACTCTCAATGATCCTACAGCTAAGGAGCCATATTCCGGTCCTTAGCCCTTCAGCTTCAATTCTTCTAGTCTAGCTTAAGTAACAATCACATTTTCATTATTTTCAATAGCACAATTATTTTTTTTTAACTAGATTGTTGTGAGAACTTCACACAAAGACAAAAGGCACACTTGAAGAATATATCCTGGTGTCCAAACACAAGATGTTACAACACATGCATATGCTGCCATTCATGCTTGTAGTTACATCTCTATGGTATACATTACATTTATTTCCAGTTTTTCTTTACTTATTTTTTACTTGAATGAAATTTAAAAAATTAATCCTTTGCCTCTCTGCAGTTGGTAGATGATTCAGATTCACAGAACTCCAGTCCCGACTCCTAACTTGCCTCGGATCCGGATGCCTCGCTCTGTGTAAGTTTTACACGTGTGATGTGACACAAGCCAAAAGGTCAATGAAATCAATCCCTAAACTAGCCGAAAACTGACTGACTGATTCTCGCTCTTTTCCCAGCACATAAAGCCCGGGAAGAGAGCGACAACCAATCAGCAGCATTTAGGCTTAGCCCAGCAAGCACGTCATGACGTGCCTGCGGACGTCGCAGTCCGAGCCCCTTCCAATTCTATGCGGTTTGGAACTGCATAGACTTCTGGGCATCACAATGATGCCTTCATAGCTCCTCCGGGCTGCAATGAAAACAAAAAAAAAAAAAAAAAAAAGCTGTTTAAAACCTCGGTTACAGTGCGCAATGCGTATGTGCGTACTTCCGAGTTGCGGACTAGAATTAAAGTACAAAAAAAGACATAGATTTTTTTTTTTTTACATTATTAATAAAGTGTAAACAATTACTGCTATTTAGCTGAGGGGGCTGCAGTCCAGCAGTCCGATGCCACGAGCCGCCCCTGCAGTTAGCACAAGCACCGCAGACACTATAGTGCTGAGGGATGCTACAGGCAAATGTCTACAGTGATTGACATTTGCACACAATGTGGTTTTAACCAAATGGATGTGTGCTGGGTGGGATAGACCTCATGATGGGAGGCTCTTTGTCACTGTCACTCTCTTCCACACATCTATGTATGTGTATTTTTGGCCTATTATGGTGTGTTGTCCTTGGATATATATGTGTGTATTCCTATCCAGTGTGTGTGCAAAGCATGACTGGTGTGTACTGAGGAGTGTATGCACTAACATCTGCGACTGTCAGACATGTATGGTCCACTGTTCTTGCCAGACATGGGCTTCATTTCTTTGTGTGTGAGCATGCCCAGTATGACCTTTCAGTATTTTGTTGTCTGACATGGCCTTCATTTTTGTAAGTGTGAGAGCATGCCCTGTATGACCTTCTGTATTGAATGTGTGACTCCATTCCAGGTAGATTGTACTCCAGTGCAGACTTTTGTGTTCTACATCTACAGCTAGCAAACTGTCTCTGTGGGATATCTGTAGATCGGATGACAATATGGGGTCAAAATGAGCAAAGGATAGTGGGTTACTGTAGGTATTTGTGTCTGTGCTGCTTCTGCTACATGGTCCTGGTGTTAGCAGAGATATTCAGACATATGTACTGTTTTACACTGTGATGTTTTATGTCATCAAGTACTGTCAGGTATACATATTTGCTTGTAGTGATGTCCTGGGGAACACAGTGTGAATGCAGCTCTGTCCAGTATTGTAGTCAGCAGCCTACATATTCTTGCACAATCATGCCATTCTGGAGAGGAAGCTGCAGACACTTGCTGCTGGGTCTGTGTAAATAGTTCAGCACCTTGGTACAGTGGTGGCTGAGGATCCCATGCTTGTACATCCATCGACGAGACGGTATGGACATACCACACAGCAGTACAGATTCACACAGGTTACCCAGAGGCAGGGGTCATAATTCTGGACTTTACCCTTTCACATTGTGGTTTATGAGCAGGTTTGTAGCCACCCATTCTTGTGTTTGCAGCCAGGGATAGTATGTGCACATGGCTGAGTTTCGGACTTCACACACTCTATGCCACCCATGCTCCTACCCCCCCCCTCTATTATTCTATCCTCTTCCATACATTATGCAAACATTATTTGATATGTTCCCTATAGTTATCACCTCATCCCAGCAGTAATTTGGTGTTGGTCCACAGTTCATGTAGTAAGACATGGTGGACATGTTACTCAGATTTGTCCACATGGCCTTGCATTTGTGGACTGTGTTATGTTGTTATTTGGGAATCCATGACATAACATACATTGGCAGTACGGGTGAGACACAGGCCTTTGGCAGAGGTCTGTAGGCCATTTGGTAGTGATGCAGGGCAGCTGTACCAGGCCATTGCATTCTGTCACTCCTACAGTCCCAGACTGCAATACACTATATTCCCCTGGGGTGACAGGGTAGGTGTGCAAGGTGCTCATGCCAATACTTTCTATCATTATTGATCCAGTGGTGTGGATGCTGGCAGGGTGCTGACCTGCATGGGACACCTGTTCTGCATGCTGCATTCTTTAGCTATTGCCATAGAGAGGTGGGGATCATATTGTACTCATTTCCAACAGTAGGGATAAGACCTGTGAGGTACCTGTGGCTGATGGTGAGGTGAGCTGGGTGCATGTGTGCTATGGAAGCTACTTGCAGCTGACTCACTGATATACGTGGGACATTCCACTTATGCTGGCTTGTGCAGGGACATCAGCAGTTTCTCAATACTTCATACCTATGACCTTTGTACTCCCTACTACAAACCCAAATAATGCTGCTAACCTGTATGTACAATTCCAAGGATGTGTCCATTAGACAGTTACATATTATACACTGTCTGTCTGGGGTACTTCCTCCTGTGTACTGCTTGCATGTCTGCACCCACATTCATACCATGTCCATCTTTTAGATGGTGACACATGTTACTTCTAAACATTTACTATGGCTTACTGCTGGGATGCATTCTGTTTGGCACTGCAGTTGTGAGAACTTGGCCCTGTCATCAGCAGTACTGACCAATGGCCACCAGGACAAACCTCACCATGCATACATACTGATCACTCTCACACAATATACGACACACACCAACCTGACACACACAGCCCTGCATATTGTACACAAGCTACAATCTATCCTGCTACCTTGGCCAGCTTAGGTAATCTGTGCTCTACTGTTATTATATCTACACATACATGTTACTGCATTTCTACATAGGATTGGGGGGGGGCACATCAAACTGTTACTACATTTCTACATAGGATTGAGGGGGACACACCTGACTGTTACTACTTTTCTACATAGGATTGGGGAGGTACACCTGACTGTTAATACATGTCTACATAGGATTGGGGGCACACCTGTTACTGCATTTCTACATAGGACTGGGCGACACACCTGACTCTTACGAAATTTCTACATAGGTTTGGGGGGGCACACCATACTGTTACTACATTTCTACATAGGATTGGGGGGCACACCTGACTGTTACCACATTTCTATATAGGATTGGGGGGCACACCTGACACTTGTACACATTTGCTGTGACTGTACTGGTATTTCAGGTACCCCATTTCATTCTGCATTCTAACCAATCATGCAGACTAGATGCATATCAGTGTACTACAGGTCTTAGGTTTGATTGGCCTACATTTCAGTTTCTGATTTCCTACCCTTTAGAACTAACATCCCACTGCCTGACCTGTTGTAGTCTGTCTGTTTAGGTCCGGGGGGGGGGGTGTTCTCCGTAGCCATAAATCAGAGGCCTTAGCACAGCCTTTGTTTGTGTTTGTCTACACCTGTCCTGCTGCTGAGACTGTTGCTAGGTATGTGAGACTCCCTGACTGGCATGTGTGTGTCCTATAGACACACATGTGGCCCAGCACATTTCCTGCAGTGAGTTTTGTCACCTTGTCTAGTACTGGCTACTATGGTGACACTAGTATTTGTTAGAGATCTCATGCTGCCACTATAGGTGTCTACTATCTGCTGGCATCCCATTCAGCCATCTGATTCCCTTGCATGCTCACATCCATACCATAGATACAAGTAACAACACATACTACTCCATTTGGCAATTGGTAGGAAGAGTGACTTACCTTGTGGCTGTGCCAGTAATGAGGATGGTGCTGGAGGGCTGACTTTGTCGGATGCACATAGTACACTCTTTATACATGGTTAGCACAGGTAGTGTCATGTTTGGCATCCCTTTTACTGTATGTGCGAGTCAGAGAGAGATGTCATTCCCTGGGTTCTTACCGTGTCAGTGTATGTGCTATGCATTGCATCTATGCCACGGCCTGGGCATACTGGGCATGCCTCCTTCTGCCTACTAGGGCATGCTCAGGTTGTTCCTCCTCCTAGTCACTCTGTGCCTGTGCAGGCCTTGGCAATGGTGGGGGGCTATGTGGCCCTGCCCCATGCTGTTCCTGCTGCAGCTGTTTCCACAGGATCATATTGTGTAGCATGGCACATACAATGACAATTTGGGTACATGTAGCTGGTGAGTAGTGCAAGGCTCCACCAGATTTGTCCAGCCACCGGAACTGTGACTTCAGCATCCCAAACACACACTCTGTTATGATTCTGGTCTGTGCGTGTGCCTCATTATGGAGTTCTTGTTCTGGTGTGCGTGCATTTCTGATGGGTGTCAGCCACGGCTCCAGTGCATAACCAGCATCCCCCACTAGGTGGCCGTAAGGGATGTCCCCATTGGCAAATCCCTGGTACAACTGCATCAGATGCCAGATGTGGGAGTCGTGATAGCTTCCAGGGCAGCCGGCACACACATTCATTATAATGCACTAGGCATCACACACAGCCTGGCAGTTGATGGAGGGGAAGCCCTTGCGGTTGATGTAGACCCTACCCCGCTTACTGGGTAGTGCTTTGATGCATATGTGCTTGCAGTCTATAGCACCCACTGTCTCAGGGTATTCAGCTATTTGGTGGAAGAGATACATACTGCTGGCCAACGCCTCATGGGTGTTGTGGAGATATATGTACTCACCGGCATGTGTGACATGGCATCCAGGAACTGGTGGAGTACCCTGGATGCTGATGCCTGTGAGATCCCTATGATATCCCCAGTTTGCCTTTGGAAGGTACCTGTGGCTAGTATTCTTAGGCCTTCATATACCTTGGTATCCACTGGCATGGGCTCCCCTCTGTTGATTCTGTGTGTGAGGTGTGGCCGGCACAGCTCAACAATTTGCTGTAGGAGGTCCCTGTCCACCCTATAGTGCTCCACTATCTCCAGCTCATTTAAACCCTGGTAGGTTACCCAGGGTCTGCACACTCTTCTCCTTCTCCTCATTGTGGGATGGGCATCAGCATTCTCATCCTCACCACCCTCAGCCTCTTCCACATGTTGATTTATGATAGCTGCTGCAGCTCCTATCATTTTGTTGCTTTTGTTTGGTAAAATTTCCCTGCTTGTGTACACCGGTGGTGTAGAGTTTGTGGGAAATACAGAGGGAAAGGTGTTTGCATAGTTTATAGTGGTGTGCTAGGCTGGGCTGCTGCCTGTGTAATTGGCTGATTCTGATACATTTCACCTGCCAGCTGTGCTAGTTCTCCTTGATTACCTTCCTACTGCTGTTTTTCCTTCCCATTGCCTTCCTGTTTAAACTCGGGGGTGTGCCGCGCAAACACAGTGCTCAGATGTTCACAGAGCTGCTATTTCCTGGTTTACTTGTTTTTCCTTTAAAACATGGTGCATGGTGTGCACACCCGTTAAGGTAACGTAAAGAGTGCTAGGCAGACTTAGACACACCCCCTTGCTTAGCTCTGCTAAGCTAAGGGAAAACCCGAGCCACAGGGCTCCAATAAGCTTACAGTATGCCTGACACACCCCTCTATGATGTCAGCTAGATCTTAGGTTTGCATCATGGTCTTCCTGCACTGACATTGTTGGGTGCAGGCTAGCCTTGAGGGGGGGATCTAGGATTCAGTTGCATTCCACTCATTTGTATAGGATTGCCTGCTAATGCCTAGTTACAAGTCCCACACTGAGCCTTCCCCTTAGCATCCACTATTCACTGACCATGTTGTCTTTTGCCTGCCATTGAGTATAATGGCAAAATTATGATTTTGGATAGAATGCTTATTTCAAGTTATTTTTTTTTTTATATTCGGCCTGATTCCGTTTGCATGCCGCTGCCCTACGTATAAACAGCCGAAATCGGCTAAAAAATTCAAAGTTATTTATTTATTTTTTGGCAACTGTTTTCCATGCCAATGGCCATATATTTGGCCATTGGCATGGTTTCCACATAACAACAACATACACCCTTTATTTGGAGCTGTCATGGCTCCATTTTGTAGTTTGCAGAAATGTACTCGGTTACTAACCGAGTACATTTCTGCAGACTTCACTAGTCCTGCACGGCCGGCTGCCAGCTTTCTGGATCACAAATTCACTTCATTTGCATGGTTTTCACCTGCAAATGTGGTAATTTGCATAGAGGAGCTATGTCCATGCAGGAGTAGTGCAGGAGCACTCATGCACGGCCCGGGAGCTTATTCCTGAATCGCACAGTGGCCATATTGCCTCCAGCAGCTCCTGCACTATTCGCATGCCGTGCAGAGCTTGCTGAATCCTGGGTTTAGTCTTCTATACTAACTCTAGAACCAGGAATAGCCTTTAAACATTATAATGTGACATAACAAAAAAAAATGGGAAAAAAACTTCAAGTCCTACCTTATTAACAATGTTTTAGTTGACTACAGTACAGGGAGCTGCTACATTAGGATGTATTTTCTACATAACAAGTATAAAACTCAAATATCTTGTATTATTGGTTGATAATAATGGTCTGTCAGTTACAAGGGGTAGGGCAAGTATAGGGCAAAATCTGGGACTTTTAGAGACTGTTGTAAACGATGAGGGTGAATCCATTGGGGGCTCTGCTGTTATTCCTATAAACAACTGTGCTCAATACTAAATGACAAAGCAGGGAGAAGAACTAGATGACAACAGGGAGATCTTTTAAATGTTACTCAAAAATTACTTTAAAAGTTAATTGAGAAACAGGTATAGTAACATGATGCACTTTCTGAACAAATAGATACTCCAATGTCTCCAATTATTAACTGACTGTAATAATCCATGATTTATAAGGGGCTAAGCCATGGGAGTTCTGTCCACTCAGGAAGAGGTAAGAGGAATGGCAGTGCATTTGTGTGCATGTGTGTGCGCGCGCGCGCGCATGTACAAGAGTGCGCACGTGTGTGTGTGTCTGTGTGTGTGTGTGTGTGTGTGTGTGTGTGTGTGTGTGTGTGTGTGTGTGTGTGTACTTGTGTTTTTGTGTGTGTGTGTGTGTGTGTGTGTGTGTGTGAATGTGTAGTTGCATTTTGTGTGTGTGTGTGTGTGTGTGTGTGTGTGTGTGTGTGTGTGTGTGTGTGTGTATGTGTGTGTGTGTGTGTGTGTGTGTGTGTGTGTGTGTGTGTGTGTGTGTGTGTGTGTGTGTGTGTGTGTGTGAATGAGGTGAATGAGTCTGCCAATGTGATGCATGGGTAGTCAGTGGTGTTTATAACTGGAAAATGCTGATTAATACTAGTGGCAACACAACAAGATTCATTATCTCTTTCCTCATTGGGTCTAACATGTGTCTGAATCACAGTTTCCACAATTATAGAAACAGCCTTTATTAGCCATTGCTGTTAGTGCTGACAGTGGGATTCTTTCAAAATCCTGTGGAATGCACAGAAGAGTTGTTTACCTTATTAAAGTCACATTTTTTTCTGCAAATTGAGGAAAGTTTACTAACTAAAATAATCTTCTTGGAAATATTAGAAATGAGAAAAACTATTTGGCATTTTTGCTTAGCTAGTCAAGTACTTCAAAGATGCATACTCTTGTAAATCCTTTGCAGACAATTGATAGTGCCTTAGTTCTTCCTAACTCTTACATCCTGTTAGACTGATAGCTGGCTCATTGAGTCCTTCGGGCTGGTCTCTGATTCGGCACCCCATGTCCTTATGTTATCATTTGAAGAGAAAGAGAAAAAATATGCTTCCTGAGGCTTCTACAGCTTACCACACAGAAACTGCTGAAAGAAGAATCATGATTGTGACTTCTAACACCTTGTACCTGGGACAGCTGTTCTCGTCATCCCACCCTTGTGTTTCTTCCTACAGTCTTCCTATTTCACCTTTCCATCTTTTTTAATATTGCTACAGCAATTATCTTCAAAACAGCACTTGAATTTACTTTACAAAGTTTTCTTTACAAACATACATAAACACCCTTGCATATAGCCAAAACATGGCATGAATGTGTATGTGTAAGTTTATAATATAGCAATAACCCACGCCTGGGTGTGGGTAATGCTGGATTTACCCACGGTTGGCGTGGTTTGGTCCCGAGGGCAAAGCCTGAGGGACCAAACAAAGCCAACCGTGGGTAAATACAGCATTACCCACACCCAGAAGTGGGTTATTGCTATTATACCATGACATTATTTAAGAAAAGAAACTATTACTTTTCTTAAATAATGGCATAGTATAATGCCTGTTTACTGCCCTTCCGCAGATGTCTGGCATCCGTAGCAGTTCTGATGTACTGTGCGCCTGCGCAGTACATCAGAGCTGTGGGCAAAAGCAACGGAGAAAGCAAGATCTCCGTTGCTTATTTATACTGATTAAGCTATGTTAAATGGGTTTAACATAGCGAGACAGCTTTAAAATAAGCAACAGAGATGTCCGTTGCTTATTTTAAAACTGTCTCGCTATGTTAAACCCATTTAACATAGCGAAACAGTAAAAAGCAATGGAGATCTTGCTTTCTCCATTGCTTTTTAAACCCTGTCTCGCTATGTTAAATGGGTTTAGCATAGCAAGACAGCTTTAAAATAAGCAACGGAGATCTCCGTTGCTTATTTTAAAGCTGTCTCGCTATGTTAAACCCATTTAACATAGCGAGACAGTGTTTTAAAAGTAGAGTTATACTAATGGAAAAAAGTCCGGGCGACCGGACCTTTTTCCATTAGTATAACTCGATTTACAATGTGCACGTTGGCCAATCAGTGTGCACGTTTTGGGGGGTCATGGTATAATATATATATTTTTGTCTTCTTTATGAGAGAAAACATGCATTATTAACACTCTTCTCTATATTAATTGTAAAATGCCCTACAAAACCATTTTAATTAGATGTTAACAACATGCTCTGTCAAGTCTACTCTAAAATATCCCCTTTTGCTAGTGACAATTACACAATTAGCTTTACAATACATACCTCTACAACAAAAAATAACCCCAAATTAATCTCTTATAGGCCTAAGACAGACTTAAACAGTGAAACACTTAAGAAGGCCATCTCAAACATGGACTTTGTTTTCATATTTTAACCTAAGCAACCTTAATTGTGCCACAAAAGCTCCCACCAGTACACTCATATCCATGCAGAACAGTGTTCCTTATAATATTTTGTCTCTACACACCAAATGTAAACAACTGGCTAATTCCTGAATTGAAATCCCTTTTATACACTTAGAGGTGACAAGGACCAGGAATGGAAAACAAACACTCCCATTGCAATAGGCTGTAATATATCCAACTCAGAAACTTCTCAAGACAAACAATATGATTATACAAAAGCAGCCATGTGAAAGCATTTCAAATAACCCTGATCAGAGTCATACGGTAGGCAAACTGAGGTTTATGGAATTAAACACTGCAAGCTTGGGTGCAGGAAGCAGCTTTTTATTAGCTAAAAACCTTAATCCTCTGTGTTAACTGCTAGACATTACAACGCAAAGTTACTTTTTGTGTTCAGTGTTCATTAGCATAATCCATTTATGATTTACCGTGTTTTTTTTCACTTTAAAGAAAAGCATTAGCCTTCAGTTAGTTCTTTCAAACAGGAAAATATAATTTAGACCTCCTTCGCATGGCAACAAATCTATCAGGGAAGTCTATGGGTTTGTCACTGTTTGGTGCATAACAGTTATTTCTGGCAGCAAAGTAAAAGTCATGTCTAGTGCCCATGTGTCCATTGAAGGGTTTCAAGTGTGGTCATTGTCATGTCTGCTTGTACCCTCTAGCAGTGATTATAAACACATAACCATTTTAATTTCTTGATTTTGTAATGTCTCACAGTGAACATGGTATCACACAATCCTGTTTGGCATTCTTTTCTAGTTTTGTTTGTGCCTGATAAAAATAAATGGTTTCTTGCATATTTCTTTTTTCTATTAGTGCAATGTCTTTTTTTCTTTTGTAAGAGATACTTTTTCACATCCACACCCTCACTTATTTTATCTCACTGCAACTAGTTATCATGTTTATTGAGTTGTGGCCCAGTGAAAGGTATGCAGAGGTGGTACCCATAGCTGGGTGAACTAAGCTTTTCTAGCTTTTCACCATGGCAACGAGTTGTTGTTTCCAAGGTATTTCTTTTTTTCAAGTTATTTTAATGGATTTGGAAATGTTCTGCATGCATATTTCAAGTAAACCAGTGGCCTGTGGCTTCAAATGAGTTGTTTTTTATTGAGAGGTATGATATTTTTAGCAGTGTTGCTTTAAATGATGATTCCTAATTATGGGACTAATGACAGAGCTTATAATTTCAGGTAGACTAAAGACTAGCAGTACACCACCTAAAACAAGATAGATAATACTGCGTGATGGAATTAACACAGTCTCTACAAATAGGAATCTACTAATGAATTTGTTACAACATAACAAATCTGTGACTTATTTATTTATTTATTTTTATTTTATTTTACATTTGTTGACCGGGATAGTCCGACTGGATACATGTCCATTTTCAGCAGAGGCCCGGGGAGAAAAGCTCCAGAGTATACATAATAAAACATAGCAATAAGGACAATATAACAGAAACAAAGGTGAATGTAGCAATGCAGACAAATACAAGTAAGCAATTACAGTTAATATTTTGACATTCAAACGTAGACAGTTTCATGACATTTGTAAGCAGTAGTTATAGTGAGGAGAAATGAAAACACATTAGCATTTACATCTAGTAGATTTTTGTACATTTATTAAAGTTGTCTAGCCAGGTTTGTTACAGTGACAGAGCCAGTTTAGTGCCAGATGTTGTTTGAGTTTGATCTTAAATCCACGTGGGGAGGAGAGCATAGTAATATCAGCTGGGAGTTGATTCCATGTTCTACCTGCAGTTTGCTAAGAGAGATACTCCTGCTGTGTTGTTGGTTTTGATTGCAAGAATTTGAAGTTTTTTAGAGGATAGAAGCAGTCTCTTATTAGTTTGGGTGGTGATACTATTTCTAAGAGCTGGTGTGTTATCTGGATTATAGAGAATCTTGTTAGCTATGATCAGAAGGTTATATTGTATGAGACTGGGGAATTCTAGCCACCCAAGCTGTTTGAGGTTAATGCAATGGTGGGTTCTGCATGGCTGGCCAGTGACAAATCTGGCAATGTGATTGTAACAGATAGACAGTCTGTTAAGTAGTGACTTGTTTAGATTAGACAGAAGGGGGGAAGCATATGTAAGTGTTGAAACTAGGTGAGAGCGGGCAATGGCAATCTTAGCTGGAGGGGTTAGAAAGGCTTTAATTCTATACAATGAACCAAGTTTTTTATTGGTGTTCTTTATTATTTGATTAACATGAAGTTCAAATTTTAGGTTATTGTCAATAATGACACCAAGCAGTTTTGTAGAGGAGTCTGGGGAGATAACAGTACCATTTTTTGCGTTAATGGTGAAAGAGAAAGTTGCAGACGTTTGAGTAGGTGTGAATAACAACATTTTAGTTTTTTTGGGATTTAATAATAGCCATCGACTAGTGAGCCAGTTTTGTACAGTATTAAAGGTGGACTGGGTAGCATTCTTCAAATCTGCGGGAGATGTGGCTGAGCAAACCAGAGTGGAGTCATCAGCGTATTGGATACAGCTGACATTTGGGATTACAGTATATAAGTGATTAATGAAAATTGAGAACAGTAGGGCCCCTAATATGGAGCCTTGTGGTACTCCAAGGGTGTTTGGTAGTAGTATAGAAAGCTTGTTCTGCCAGAGAACAGCCTGTTGCCTCCCAGTCAGGTAGGAATTGAATCATAATAGGGCATTAGAGTCTAGATTGAATGTTTGCATAGTGTGTAACAAAAGTTGGTGATCTACCATGTCAAATGCCTTGGAGAGATTCAAGAAGAGGGATGAGAAGATGTGATTATTATTGTGGTTGTTGTTTATTGTATTGGTAAAGGCAAGTAGGGCTGAGGTAGTACTGTGGTAAGGTCGAAAGCCATGTTGGGTATCAGACATGAGCTGATTTTGGATTAGGTGGTGCATGACTTGTTTGTGTATACATTTTTCCAATATTTTTGCAAGTGGTGAAAGTATAGCTATGGGTCTATAATTGGAGAATTCAGTGGGGGAGCCTCCTTTATGTAGTGGGATAATATAGGAAGTTTTCCAAATGGTGGAATTTTTGCTTCTGCTATGGTACGGTTAATTAATATTGATAGTGGATAAGCTATAGCATCCGCTGATTTTTGAAGGTATTCAGCGGGTAGTTGGTGAGCAGATAGAGTGGTGGGTTTTCATTTTTTGATAAGGGTGCGGATGAGTGAAGTGGGAACTGTTTAGAAGCTAAATGAGAGTCTATCTAAAGGGGTGGTATTGTCAGACCTGGGGGAGCTAGGAGGAAGTTGGCTAGCTAGGGTTTGAATTGTTTCAGTAAAGGAGTGGTTGAAATTGTCTGAGACTTCTTTAGGAGATTTGTCAATGAAACCAGTGGGAATGGGAGTGGATATTTTTCCTGGGTGAAGTAGGTTATTTAGACTAGCCCAAAACTTTTGAGGATTGTTTTGGTTTTCAGTCTGGATTTTGCAGTAATATTGTTTTTTGTCATTTAGAATTGCTTTTTTGGTGTCATTTCTGACTTGTCTGTACTTAACATGGTCTAGGGTGTCTTTAGTGAACCGCCAATGAGCCCATAATTTTTTTCTAATATGGATTTTTTGCCTGGACTCTTTGGTAAGCCATGGTGCTGTAGTTGCTTTCATTCGCTTTGAGCGGACAGGTGCATGCAGATTAAGGATTTCTAGAAATTTATTGTTAAAATAAAGTACAGCCTCCTCTAGGGGTAGGTGTTTTAGTACAGACCAGTTGCAGGAGATAAGTTCCTGTTGGAATTTGGCCTGATCAAAGTGTTTTATGTGCCTGACTTTCCTGAGTATGGGTGGTCGTGAGTTAATACCTTTTTGCTTAACTACATAAGTGAGGAGATGATCACTTAGACTGTTGGGAAAGGTCCCCACAGTGTAAAGTTGGGGATTACTATTTACAAGCACCCAATCAAGTATACTTTCTTTTTGGTTGGGTTTACCTAGCCTGGTAGGGGTAGTTATAGTTTGTGTGAAAGCATGCAGATTGATGTGGGTAGAGGGGGATTCAGAGGAACAGATTCCCCAATTTAATTAATACAGACATTCCTCCAGACTTATCATGATAAAACCAATATTTACATAAGAATCACCCATACAGAGGCAATCTGCATGTTGACCAGACACAGCAATCAGCCTTTAATTACAGTCCAAACTGTCTTAACCATTTGTGAGAACTATATGTTTTCATGCACTGTTGACTTCGCAATGACAGTACCGAGATGAGTCTAAGTGCTGTTATTTGGATTTTTTGTAGTATCTTGAGTATGACTAATTCTTTTCACCTTTTGTAAGTATTTTTATTTATTTATTTAACATTCGTTTACCATGAAAGTCCAACTTGGAACAAAGCCAATTTTCAGCAAAGACCCAGGGAGAAACAGTCCAGATGCATGTCTTTGTAATGTGGGAGAAAACCAGAGTACCCAAGGGAAACTCACACAGACACAGGGAGGGCATACAGACTCTGCACAGAAGGCACTGCAGCCGAGAATTGAACCAGAGATCCTCTTGCTGTGAGGCAACAATGCAACCACTACACCACTGCACTGTACATAACCTAGTTAACCTTTATCAATTAATGTGTTTTCATATTTGACCTTCATATATTTCTTTATAGAACTGACCTCCAGAATATCAGCCTTTATTTTATAGCATATATTACTAGTGTAATGTTTCTCGATCTTCTACAATACAGAGTCTTTCTCATTTCCATTTTCTAGTTGTCTCAGAGACAAGGTTCTAAACAATGTTTTAAGCAAGGTTCCTGCAACCAAATTGCCTTTGTCATTACCATATTCCATTCCCAGCCTTGACTTTTGGAGGCTTAACTGCAACCTCTCTATCCTGATGATCAGTTATCAAGGTGAATGCTTTCTTCAAGAAACACTTAATGAAAAGCTTACCTGTTGTGCAACTGAATTACTTTTTTTTCCCCTGTCTGATTATATTTTTTTCCAGTGTCAGACTAAGTTCTTCTCAGTGCAAGCTATAACTCTTGCCTGCTTTTTTTATAATAAAGTATTTCTCCTATGTCAACTGAGCTTGCATCTTCATCCATTCTCGTTGTGTGGTGGGGGAGGGGTTACAATATGTAATGTCAGTCTGGGAACCGAGGCTCTTCTTAAGCATGTAGACAGGTAATACTAGACAATCAGTCTGCAGACTATTACATGCCTAGCCAGTAACAAGACAGTGAACAAAGGTGAGAATGAAACACTATACCTTGCATTTGTGAGATAAACACCTTAACCTTTATGCCACCCTGTTGCAGTTCTTGGCCACATGCACATTAATTATAGGACTTTCTATTGTGCTAAGCTTGATATAAATATGTCACAAAGTGTGCTGTCATGGAAGAATCTTTCCTTTATTGGCTGTAGTGGGAGCTGACATATCTTGAACTTCTACTAGCTTTACTGGATCAAAGAACATGCCTTCCTTTTAGAAAATAAACCAATATTATTCAACCACTTCTTTTTTGAAAGCCCATTTATTTTTATTCAAAGTTAGGTAATTTGTTTCAGCCTGTCTAGTCTTATTATAATGTATCTTAATTGTCTCTTTGATTTTCCTCCCAAAAGCAGATAACATAGGTCTGATCTGACCACATCTGTATCATTAAAACATGCAGTAAATGTGAAAGAAGGCTGTCAGTTCAAAAATGCATTTGCTGGCCTATGCACTCTCAGTGCTTTCGCCTTACAAGAAGACATCATAAGATTGAATGCATTTCTAAACTGACAAATTTAAATAGTAATTGCAAACTTATCATATGGTTATAAAGTTGTACTTGTTTTAAAGTAGAAAAAAACAGGAAAGCATGTTCAAATAAGATGCACACAAATCAAAACATCCTATCATATCATCTGCGATACCTTGCTTGTGATGACTATGTTGTTACTTTTGTTAATCTTCATGGGACACATTCTTTGATGACTTCTCTGATTCTCTGTCCCTCTGTTTCTATTTTAAAGCTGAACAAGTTTAGCATCAGAGAGAGTGAGAGAGAAAGGGAGAAAGAGTGTTGTGTCAATAAATAACGCAAACACTTTAAAGTTTGACTGATATTTTTTCTCACTTTTTGTGTGAGTCAAAAAATAATTGTTAAACAATAGGTTCTCCTGATTGCGAACTCACTGGTCCACATTTTTAAATGTAAATTTCAAAAACCCAAAAAATACCAGGAAACAGAATTTGTTATGGCAGTGCTTCATGTGCTGAAACCACTGGGGAGTGGAAACAAGAAAAGATAGAGGTACTTTTGTTTCTTTTTTTTTCTTTAATAGAATGAACACTTTAATTAAATAATCCTTGTACAGAGAGTACCACATGCGTAGTACATGTCGATTCTGTTCTTTAATCGAAGCAGACATATTACAGCAACATCAGAAGGTAACTATCCATCCCAGAATATATACATGCACACTGAGTAAGAACAGGTGTTGTCACACAGCTTCACATAAAGAGCACGACAAATCATTCAAGGAGTTACTTCCACAGAGACAATACTACAAGAAGCTCCTACCAACAGTCACTAATAACCAAATACATTTATTAATCACCTTATGATAATGCAGTTCAATAGGAGTAAAAGCTCCCAAATCAGTTAATGAGTCTCCTATGCCATAACTACCCCAAATGAGATTTTACTTTATTTAGCAAATCATGCAGGTTCAAGTAAAGCTCTCATTCTTGAAGATTAACTATTTTTTATGTTACATTATGTTTAATCATAAGGAGCTATGTAAAAATCTGTTAAATACAATGAGTGCGATTGGTGCTGCCACTAAAATAATCAGACCTTGTATCTCCTGGATGTTGTTGTTGTTGTTGGTGAATTACCAGAATACTCCTTCATTTAGTCAAGGTACATAGTTTAATAGGTTCATACTATGCATAAAACTTATGACCAATTTCTTTTCATGTTGATTAGTTGCAAAAAACCTTTGTATTAAGATTGTATTCATTACACAGATAAGAAGAGTAATTCCACATACCTAGGTATGTCTTAATGGTCTCCCATCTAACTGTCAAGTTGAGTTTTGAAAGTAGATATGGTATTACTTTCATCTGTAGAAGATATTCCAAATGCATGGAATGTATTTACTTATCACTCTATCATGTGACCAGATGTTGCTGAGGTTGAGGTCATTGGTAAGAGAGTTGGATAGACCATTGGGTATGTGAAGGTGGTCCACATAAAAAAGATAGGAATTTTTAATTCTTTAAAGGCTAAATATGATGTTCCACCATTCACCCATCCCACTTTAAAGAAAAACTCAAACTTCATCTACTCAACTCCAAAATATGTCCTTGTCAAGCCCCTACTTAAGCTACCCACAGCCATACTTTATACCTTTCCAGTCCCTTCACATAGTACTCCACTATTGTGGATACTTATTAAACTCTACAGTCAATACTGTTGGACTTAACTCTTTTTGTAAATATATAAATATATTTTTTAGTCTGTAAAAATATTGATATGTGTATATCATGTGTTTGCATTTCTGCTTTGTGTCGCTAACGTTCTTGTATAACTGATTATGACCATATTTTTGACTCAAATGCTTGATTCTCTGTAAACTGTTTGTGTTTTTTTTTTTTGGAGCTTTTCTTCTCGGGTCTCCACTGAAAATGGGCCACAAGCCCAGCTGGACCAACCCGGTTAACAAATGTCAATAAATAAATAAATAACTAAATAAATAAATAGAAATCATGCCTCGGGTATTTATATGAAACAAAGTAGTGGGATAAGGTTTTCACTTTTTCATAGGACCTTATGTTGTGTAATAAAGAACTTTTTCTTGATTATAAACCTTTGGGGTCAATCATGTTAGTCAAAGTGTTTTGTGAAATAGATTCTAAAATGGGTATTGTATTCCAAGCTAGGTCTAATAAGGAAAGAATATGAAGAAACCTAGACTGTTCATGGTATAGTGGAGATATTCTTACAGATCAGCTGGTGAAGCAAGAAGGACTTTCTTACCGCAACTGAGAATTGTGATCAAAAGAAAAATGATCACATATGTACCTGATTTCTATTTACTTGCAACTCTTTTGCAAGATTGCTAACAATATGATAAGTAAAGTTGGCTATCTCTTTCCCTAAGGTAATTGTCCTCTATTTTTGACATTAAGATGAGCCCTTTGACTTACAGAGAAGATGGTTGTCTGGTCCAGACCCTGTTGGAATATCTGAGTATCTGAATAGATAAATATTTCTGACTATAATGCTAGAAGAGTTAAACAACAAAATCTCAGGCAAGCCTTCATGCTGTGACCCCTGAGCTAAAGAAGTGTGACTTATTTTGTGAAGTGTGAGATCTCATACTGCTAGCCAGCATGGACTTGGAGTGGTAGGCATAAAAGTTTACTGGAGCAGAGAAAAGTTTTCTTCATAGTTTTGCAGGGCTATGCTTCTTAGGTAAAATGAGATTCACAGACATGCCTGACAAGCATTACACTGACTTTCTTTAAGTACTGCAGTGAGCCTCTGTGAAACACTTCTGTCATGAGCTGGTACAGCTACAGATATGTCCCCACAGAACATAGTGCAGCCATGCAGTGCTAATTGATGTGGATATAGTCTGATCCACTCAAGAAAATACATGCCTCTCTACACTGCTAATTCCGTATGCATTTAAATGGTGGAGCAGAACTGAAAACTGTGTGTATCTACACTGTTCTGCTCTAAGGATGGGTAGTATGGACTGGTAACCATTTGAAATGTCAGGACTTGCTAGGGTGAGTCCCAATATACATAGACTGAATGAGCGAAAGAACAGACTTACATATATTAAGGCTTAGATGCCATTTATTGGAACATTCCCTTTTCTTTGAGGTCTGGCAGTCTTGGAATTTGGTATATATAAGTTTGAGACCATGGGGGGTGAGCCCCCCCCCCCCCCACACACACACAAAAATATGTTTTAAGGAGAAGAACACTCTTCAAGATTCACTCATGTTTTTTTTTCTGGCATGCCAGCACTCAACATTTCAAGTGCTGACATTTCAATAGTGAGGTATGTAGGCTTCTATAAATCTTCATAGTATGCTACATTCAATGTTGAATGGCACTCTTTGAGATACAACCTAATTTATAGAGGCCACAAGCACTAAGCACTGGCTTTGCATGCAGCTCCAAAATACTGTGCATAGATCATGTTGCCTCATTACAAACTCAAGCACTGTGACATACTAGGGTTCTGGGTTGTATCCCCATCCATAAAATGCAAATTACATGCACTGTCTTATGTGACATGCGAAAACAGCACCTGACTACATTGCCTATCCTGTCTCAATCCTTATAAATAGGTCAGTCTAGGAATTCCATGTCCCCCCTCCCTGGAGAAAATCACACATTATCCCTCTGCACAAAGGAGGACATTCACCAGAAGTTACTAACTTTAGACCTATAACAATCTTATCCTCCCTCTTCAAAATATTTGAAAAATATATTCACAAACAATTACTAAACTATCTCTTGCAGGAAGAACTTCTATACCCTGCACAACGTGGCATCCGTCCTTCCCTTAGTACTAACACTGCACTTCTAATCTATATAGTTACTGTACCAAAAGCTAAATATAATGGCAAACTAGTCTCCTCCTTTTTTCTAGATTTATCTGAAGCCTTCAACACAGTTTGTCACAGCAAGCTGCTACTTCGAATGTACTCATTAAGTCTTTCTCAGCCCACCTATCCAATAGGTACCTGTCAGCAAAATGGCACTCCATGCTCTTTCCACTCCTCCCATTTCATCACCAGTGTAAAGGCTCTTTCCTTGGTCCTGTCCTCTAACATTCTCACTAACACCTTCCACACAGCTCACAACAGGCCTCCCTAATACAATACGCAGATGACTCCACACTCATTTGCACACCTGACAATGTGGCACACCTCCAAAAAATTACTCAGGAAGCTTTAACAGCAACTGAAACATGGCATTGCAACTCACAACTCATAGTCAACCCTAAAAAAACGAAACTACTGCTTTTTCCCCCAAAATCGCTCTGTCATGAGAAAAAGCAAGATTTAAAAGTCTTCACTATTGATAATGCAACCATTGAAGTCACTTTTCATAGCAAATTATTAAGGATGAGAGTGGATAATAATCTTAAATATGACGTGCATATACAAAATTGCATAAGAAAAACTAGGAATACTTTGCAGAGTCAAAAACTTTTTCTCTAACACAACTACAGCTACATTTGCGACTACTTATATCCTCCCCACACTTCCTTATGGTGCTCCTATGATTACTAACCTCCAGGCATGCCAAAATTAAAACTTGAACTATGCTATAACAAAGTTCCTAAATTTGCAGCAAATGCCCCTTTCAGAACCCATCACTGTAAAAAGCCTAATTTAGTTAGAACTACTTCATTAAATAACATATACACGGCTTCTTGCCAGCTATGAAATTATCCAAAATTCTTCTGCTTGTCCAGCACTAAATAACACTCTACATAGCTATGTTTCAAGTCAGTCATTACAATCCAGTGACCAAAAACTCCAGTCTGCCTACAAACCTATCACATCTGTTTATCATTGTCTATTCTCATACCATGTTGCTAAGGCCTTAAACTCCTTACCTGTCTCCATCAGGTTAATACCCTCCCTCTCATTGTTCAGAACCATGCTGAAAGACTTCCTACCCAAAAGCTGGCTCTGTTCTTGCTCAGCACCAGGATAAACTATATCCCTAAATGTGAACTAGTACCTATTCAAACCTTATACCTCCTTCTCCCTTCTTCACAGACTTCCTTACTTCTATCAATGTCTCTTTCCTGGCTTTCTCTCTAAATACACCATAAGCCTGCTTTAATCTCACTTCATATTGCAATTCTATATTAAAATACCTTTAATTTTTCTATAAAATGGCTAAAATGTATCTAAATATTAAATCTCATCATATAACTTGTATCTACTCTTAACCAATGGTTTCTCATTATGTCTACTTTGTTATATTTATTTAAACTGTAGTTGAAGACTGTAAAATTGTTGTTCTTATAATGTTTTGTAATACTTTGGAGCTTTACTCCATAGGTCTCTGCTGAAAATGGGCTCCTACCCAGATGGTAATTACATGTCAATGAATAAATACATAATGGCTATATCTATATTTGTATATGACACTTTGCTTGTTCCCTAGAACGTTTATTACAGTTTTTGTTCTATGTAACTAGTCTGAACAACTCGATTATTACTTACATTTCTACATTTTTTTGTTTGTGAAATGTTTCATATTTCACCCTGGTTGAGCATAAAATTACACAAATTAGGTAATGTATAATAATAAAAAGAAGAAAAAATCCTCTGGAATAAATGGTACCAAATGACAAAAAAACAAAATCACTGAATAAAAAATGGCACCAAAGCATTACTGTCTCTGTATAAAGCTCAGGTTTAATAAAATATAGAACAAGGTAAGCGCTTGTAACTGTTTCTATACAGGTAAGACCATTAGGTCTTTACTAGAAAGAATGAGAGAACATGTGTATAATATGAATAGGCTTAATGAGCATAATGCATTAGCCAAATATTATATGGAATATGGACAACAACATAAATTTGGGTTTAGAGTGATAGAAATGGTGACTCCTAATATTCGAGGTAGTGACATTAGAAACTTTACCAAAGAACGTGAGTTGCTATGGATCATTAATATGCAGGCAGATAGATTCCCCGGCATTAATGAGAGAGCCTCTATAAAACCAGCTTTGAAAGCTAGGGGCCTCTTTAAATGAACAGGAGCTTCTTAATTGTTTTATTAGGAATGTATTTTTATTGGTTGATTATACTTATGACCTAAGATGAATGTATTATTTAACTCATTTGATTTTGTAATTTGTTGTCTGAAGAAGCACACTTACTGTGTGAAAGCACTTATCTTGCTATATATTTTAGTAAACCTGAGTTTTATATGGTGACAGTCGTGTTTTGGTGTGATTTTTTTATTCAGTGAAATTAGGTAATGTGCCATCAGGTAAACGTTGCTTTAGATAAAACAAAATATATCTAAGAGAAAATCCAGCAACAGTCACAAAGTTTTAGTGACTACTTTTCTGTCTCTGTGATAGTTGCTGGATTTTCTCTTTGACCCTAAAATTAGTCACTATTGATCAGTGCACTAAACAATCAATATCTATCTATATCTATATCTATCTATATATATCTATTTATATACAGACGTTAGGAGTTCAAGCACAATTGACTAAAACAACTTCCTTTCTCTTTGCAAAACCTGCTTTTAAAAATAAATGAGCAAAAAGATTTATAGAAGATATAAATAAGCCCTGCTAGCTGCCCAGTTTGCCTTGAAGTCCACTAAAGAAATTACACATATATTCACTAATTCACACAACAGACACAGCAGAGTTATTGATCCCAACATACATAAATATAAAAGACTGCATGGCCAATGATACATCAACCCCTCCTTAACAAGCTATCTTCCAAATCTAAATTACCATGTCACAGCAAACTTTCTTCAACAAATTATCACATCTGTTTATCATTGTCTATTCTCATACCATGTTGCTAAGGCCTTAAACTCCTTACCTGTCTCCATCAGGTTAATACCCTCCCTCTCATTGTTCAGAACCATTCTGAAAGACTTCCTACCCAAAAGCTGGCTCTGTTCTTGCTCAGTACCAGGATAAACTATATCCCTAAATGTGAACTAGTACCTATCCAAACCTTATACCTCCTTCTCCCGTCTTCACAGACTTCCTTACTTCTATCAATGTCTCTTCCCTGGCTTTCTCTCTAAATACACCATAAGCCTGCTTTAATCTCACTTCATATTGCAATTCTATATTAAAATACCTTTAATTTCTCTATAAAATGGCTAAAATGTATCTAAATATTAAATCTCATCATATAACTTGTATCTATTCCTAACCAATGTTTTCTCATTATGTCTACTTTGTTATACTTATTTAAACTGTAGTTGAAAACTGTAAAATTGTTGTTCTTATAATGTTTTGTAATACTTTGGAGCTTTACTCCATGGGCCTCTGCTGAAAATGGGCTCCTACCCAGATGGTAATTACATGTCAATGAATAAATACATAATGGCTATATCTATATTTGTACATGACACTCTGCTTGTTCCCTAGAACGTTTATTACAGTTTTTGTTCTATGTAACTAGTCTGAACAACTCGATTATTACTTACATTTCTACATTTTTTTGTTTGTGAAATGTTTCATATTTCACCCAGGCTGAGCATAAAATTTACACAAATTAGGTAATGTATAATATTAAAAAGAAGAAAAAATCCTCCGGAATAAATGGTACTAAATAACAAAAAACAAAATCACTGAATAAAAAATGGTACCAAAGCACGACTGTCTCTGTATGAAACTCATGTTTAATAAAATATAGAACAAGGTAAGTGCTTGTGACTGTTTCTATACAGGTAAGACCATTAGGTCTTTACTAGAAAGAATGAGGGAACATGTGTATAATATGAATAGGCTTAATGAGCATAATGCATTAGCCAAATATTATATGGAATATGGACAACAGCATAAATTTGGGTTTAGAGTGATAGAAATGGTGAATCCTAATATTCGAGGTGGTGACTTTAGAAACTTTACCAAAGAACGTGAGTTGCTATGGATCATTAATATGCAGGCAGATAGGTTCCCTGGCATTAATGAGAGAGCCTCTATAAAACCAGCTTTGAAAGCTAGGGGCCTCTTTAAATGAATAAGAGCTTCTTAATTGTTTTATTAGGAATGCATTTTTATTGGTTGATTATACTTATGACCTAAGATGAATGTATTATTTAACTCATTTGATTTTGTAATTTGTTGTCTGAAGAAGCACATTTACTGTGTGAAAGCACTTACTTTGTTATATATTTTATTAAACCTGAGTTTTATACGGAGACAGTTGTGGTTTGGTGTGATTTTTTTATTCAGTGAAATTAGGTAATGTGCCATCAGGTAAAAGTTGTTTTAGATAAAACAAAATACATCAAAGAAAAAAATCCAGTAACTAGCATAGAGTTTTAGTGACTACTTTTCTGTCTCTGTAATAGTTGCTGGATTTTCTCTTTGACCCTAAAATTAGTCACTATTGATTAGTGCACTAAACAATCAATATCTATATCTATATCTATATTTATATCTATATCTATCTATATATCTCTATTTATATACAGAAGTTAGGAGTTCAAGCACAATTGACTAAAATCACTTCCTTTCTCTTTGCAAAACCTGCCATTTAAAAATAAATGAGCAAAAAGATTTATAGAAGATATAAATAAGCCCTGCTAGCTGCCCAAACAGTTTGCCTTGAAGTCCATTAAAGAAACTACACATCTATTCACTAATTCACACAACAGACACAGCAGAGTAATTGATCCCAACATACATAAATATAAAAGACTGCATGGCCAATGATACGTCAACCCCTACTTAACAAGCTATCTTCCAAATCTAAATTACCATGTCACAGCAAACTTTCTTCAAATTATCACATCTGTTTATCATTGTCTATTCTCATACCATGTTGCTAAGGCCTTAAACTCCTTACCTGTCTCCAACAGATTGATACCCTCCCTCTCATTGTTAACAACCATTCTGAAAGACTTTCTAGCCAAAAGCTGGCTCTGTTCTTGCTCAGCACCAGGATAAACTATATCCCTAAATGTGAACTAGTACCTATTCAAACCTTATACCTCCTTCTCCCGTCTTCATGGACTTCCTTACTTCTATCAATGTCTCTTCCCTGGCTTTCTCTCTAAATACACCATAAGCCTGCTTTAATCTCACTTCATATTGCAATTCTATATTAAAATACCTTTAATTTCTCTATAAAATGGCTAAAATGTATCTAAATATTAAATCTCATCATATAACTTCTATCCCTAACCAATGTTTTCTCATTATGTCTACTTTGTTATACTTATTTAAACTGCAGTTGAAGACTGTAAAATTGTTGTTCTTATAATGTTTTGTAATACTTTGGAGCTTTACTCCATGGGCCTCTGCTGAAAATGAGCTCCTACACAGATGGTAATTAAATGTCAATGAGTAAATACATAATGGCTATATCTATATTTGTACATGACACTTTGCTTGTTCCCTAAAATGTTTATATACAGCTTTTGTTCTATGTAACTAGTCTGAACAACTTGATTATTACTTACATTTCTACATTTTTGTGTTTGTGAAATGTTTCATATTTCACCCACGCTGAGCCTAAAATTACACAAATTAGGTAATGTATAATAATAAAAAGAAGAAAAAATCCTCCGGAATAAATGGTACCAAATAACAAAAAAAAAAAAAAAAAAAATCACTGAATAAAAAATGGCACCAAAGCATGACTGTCTCTGTATAAAACACAGGTTTAATAAAATATAGAACAAGGTAAGCATTTGTGACTGTTTCTATACAGGTAAGACCATTAGGTCTTTACTAGAAAGACTGAGGGAACATGTGTATAATATGAATAGGCTTAATGAGCATAATGCACTAGCCAAACATTATATGGAATATGGACAACAGCATAAATTTGAGTTTAGAGTGATAGAAATGGTAAATCCTAATATTCGAGGTGGTGACTTTAGAAACTTTACCAAAGAACATGAGTTGCTATGGATCATTAATATGCAAGCAGATAGATTCCCTGGCATTAATGAGAGAGCCTCTATAAAACCAGCTTTGAAAGCTAGGGGCCTCTTTAAATGAACAGGAGCTTCTTAATTGTTTTATTAGGAATGTATTTTTATTGGTTGATTATACTTATGACCTAAGATGAATTAATTATTTAACTCATTTCATTTTGTAATTTGTTGTCTGAAGAAGCACACTTACTGTGTGAAAGCACTTACCTTGTTATATATTTTATTAAACCTGAGTTTTATACAGAGACAGTCGTGCTTTGGTGTGATTTTTTCATTCAGTGAAATTAGGTAATGTGTCATCAGGTAAAAGTTGCTTTAGATAAAACAAAATATATCAAAGAGAAAATCCAGCAACTATCATAGAGTTTTAGTGGCTACTTTTTCGGTCTCTGTGATAGTTGCTGGATTTTCTCTTTGACCCTAAAATTAGTCACTATTCATCAGTGCACTAAACAATCAATATCTTTTTATATCTATATCTATATCTATATCTATCTATATCTATCTATTTATATACAGACGTTAGGAGTTCAAGCACAATTGACTAAAACAACTTCCTTTCTCTTTGCAAAACCTGTCATTTAAAAATAAATGAGCAAAAAGATTTATAGAAGATATTAATAAGCCCTGCTAGCTGCCCAAACAGTTTGCCTTGAAGTCCATTAAAGAAACTACACATCTATTCACTAATTCACACAGACACAGCAGAGTTATTGATCCCAACATACATAAATATAAAAGACTGCATGGCCAATGATACGTTAACCCCCCTTAACAAGCTGTCTTCCAAATCTAAATTATCATGTCACGGCAAACTTTCTTCAACAAATTATCAAAGTAATCTGCTACTTTAGAGCAGTCTTTGCTAGAGATATCTAACAATAGCTAGAAAAGGGACCAAAAAAGGTATACCTCCTGACCCCTACTCAGCTTACTTTTCTATTCCAGTTATAGCTGCATCAGAAATGTTAAAACTGCTAAATAGATATTTAATTGATCACTAACTACAGGAATCATTTCCAAACAATGTGTCTCTGTTATCTGCACACTAAGAGTATAAACACTTCTTCTGTCAATATCTACCTGCCAACCTGTGCACTAATCCAAAACTCTTTATATATTTTTCTCAGAGGATAGAACCTGCCAATAAGTATGAACTGTCATCTGAGTGTCAGCATGGATTGAAAGAGGGTCTCAGCACCATACCTGCAATATACTATGTAGTTTTATACTGTTTATACATCTGCATATAGGGAAGAATATAGAACAAACTATTTGATATTAAAACAATAATAGTGTCTGTAGTACATCACCTACATATTTCAACGTTTCACAGTTTTGAATTTTGAAATAATGCGTTAAGTGTTTTAAAAATATACTATCTGTGTAATAGAGTATTTACTGCCTTTTTTGACAGTCAAAAATCCTCTGAGGAAATTCCAGGGTGTCTCTTAGAGGTCACCACTAGAACCAATTCTCTTTTGTCCTTCTGTCAATGGCATTCCCACTTCCTCTTTCACACTGTATACAAATGATGTTCTATTTCAGAAATTTACATCTGTACAACAAAACTTATAAATTCATTTCTGAATGATTTTACCACTCTTTGTGGGTTGGTCATCTCTAAAATACTTTCATTAAGATAAATCTGTACACATGATCATTATCACCAAGAAGAAACTAAAACCTACCAATGAGTTTATACTACAAGATCCAGCAGTAACCTTGCTGGAAAAAAGTTCTGATATACACATTTATTTATGAATTTCTCTTGCAAGGAACATGCCCAGCTGAATGCGGTTTAGATTTCAGCCCAAGTAAAACTATGTTGTACAGCATCCAAACAGTTAACTTCTGTATCTAGAACAGTTATATGAAAAACAAAATCAAAAACTTTAATATTTTTTACTAGAGCTGTAGCTAGTTTATCTTGCAGACATAATGCCCTAAATCCTAAATTGAAAAAAAAAAAAAAAGCTTGTCTAAAAGTCAGTTGAGTAGAAAAAAGAAAGATCTGTGCTATAATTGTTGCAAGCTGCTTGCTACAAATGTAACAAGCACCTTCCACTTGACCGTACACACACATACATTCTCTAAAACAGCAAATACAAGATCAGGAAATTCTCCTGGATTCATAAATGAATGTCACTTCTGCAATTGCTCATCAGCACCTGATGATTATGACCCATAACAACTTGTACCCAGAGTAGCCACCCTTCAACCTGCCTTAGTTATGATGCTGCTTCTTACTAATAATATTCTTTAACTCATGCTAAATCACACAGCTTATACATACTACTGTCAACAACATTTTCCAATTTTCTACACTCACTCCCAAGACTGAAAATCATTGTGTTGCCTTTACAGAAACCTAAGAGGCTTCTACTAATAACACATGCCACTTTAGTACCTACTCTAACCATTAATCTTTTGCATAATTTCTATTTTTATATTACTTACACAGAAATTATTTGAAACTTTTCCCCTGCAATCACCAGGATTCAGAAACATTATTGCTAACAATAACCCTTTCTTACCACTGATGGTAAACCTTTAAGATTAAGAGAGAGCACTATCACAGTGTCTTACCTCAGAGAGGTGCAGCACTCTGGTAGGTGCCTCTTTGGCCTATCATAAATGATAATGAGTCATTCTAGAGAGCAGCGAATGTGAATTAGCCACATGCTCTCCCCAGAAATGCCCAGGGCAAGGTATTTATGCAGAAGAGTAATTCAGAACATTGCTTGGTTGTGCAAGTGGTGAGATCACATTAGAGGTAAATGATTGAGAGTTTATCAGACAGGCAATGGTGGTGGTGGTGTGTGTGTGTGTGTGTGTGTGTGTGTGTGTGTGTGTGTGTGTGTGTATGCATGAGTATATGGCTGCATGTGTGAGTATATGCAGAGGTATGAGTGGTGCAAGGTGAGTTTGTGTGTGCTTGTGTGTGCGGGACTGTGCCTGGGTGGTTACAGTAAGGTTTAGGTAGGGTGTCTGTGTGTTTCTGTGCATGCGTGTGTGTGTGTGTGTGTGTGTGTGTGTGTGTGTGTGTGTGTGTGTGTGTGTGTATATCTGCGTCCATTAATGGGTGAATGTGCCAGTCAGCATGATATGCAGGCAGAGGGCTCTGTGTGTGTGTGTGTGTGTGTGTGTGTGTGTGTGTGTGTGTGTGTGTGTGTGTGTGTGTGTGTGTGTGTGTGTGTGTGTGTGTGTGTTCTCATGGGAGGCTGCCATGCCTCTGATCTTCCTAGAGTAACAAGTAAATCCAGCAATATGAGGGCAGACACTAGAAATCAGGGAGCTTTAATTATTCTTTTAAAGACTATTAAAACATTGCTAGAATAAGAGATGCACAGTATGAGAGATGTATGGGGCAGGGAGGGGGAACACTGGGCACCGGGATATGAAATATTACCTTAAAACACATAAAAATTTAATGGAGAAACAGGTGTTGTAGCCCAAAAGATAAAAGGCACATAGAGAAGGGGGTGTATCTCTAGAGTCCAGTGATACTCATTAACCTAAATCCCTTAAAAAAGAAGAAATTGTGGAGGGTATCCTACAATCCTGTTCTCTTGTAACAGAAAACCAAATAGTCAATTATGGAGAGATTTACCCCCAGATTCACTAATCTTCCATGCAGGACTAGCTTAGTCCTGCATGGAAGCGACCATTTAGGAGCAGCATGGCAGTGTGCCATGCATATTAATGAAGGCGCGCTGCCTAAGCTCCTAAACAAACACAGAATGTGGACGAGTGCAGGGGGCGTGTCTGAGAGCAGAGCTCTCATAATATACATGCCCCTGCAATCAAGAACTGCAGTATAGCAATAACAATGAGCGAGACCACTCATAGGGGGTTGCAGACCCCCAGCAACACCCTCCCAAGTTTATAAGAGCAATAGTTAAAACATAATAATATAAACAAGTTAATTTTTTTAGCAAACAGATAAAAGTTAACCATACATGTGTGGGTTTGCCCATTACTTAGCTAAGTATACTGCAGCTTAAATGGTACAAGAAGATACATATCAAGAAATATGCAAATGAAGCATACTGCAATAGTGTAGTGGTCAGAGCATTCCCCTTACGAGCAGTCATTCCCGGCTTGAGTCTTACTCCAGTACATTTGATTTTCCATGTCAAATCACCTTCTGAACAATATTTTTGTTGAATAACCTACTAACATATATTTATGAACTGGAGTACTGCATTAAATGCAGATGTGAGGTGCCACTGTAATAATGTTGTAAAATCCACAGATAAACACAAGTGCCCCATACAGTATAAGTACACATGCATCAGGGATACAAATGGAAGTTATAATGTGTAATGAATAATAAATCCATAGAATGTCCAAATCCATCACCTTCCCAAGAACCATTTTACATTTCTGTCTAAATTAGAGCAGGGGTATGTGGGAGTAAGCACTATTAAGCAGTAGTAAGTGGAAGTAAGCAGATTTAAGCAGTAGTAAGCAGGTTTAAGCCTGTTTGTGCAAGGATAAGCAATGTGTACACAGGTTAAGCAATACTGAAGCTAAGTCTCTGTAAGCATATTTAATAGGAGGTTAGCATTGCTTACTATCGCACAAACCAACGCAAACCCACCTACAATTACTTAAAAGTGCCTTAACCACTCTGTATGCAACAGCTGCTATTCTGTCCAGCAATAAAATAAACAGCCCTTGCAGGTTTGAACCCAGGACCCTGTACACTATAGTCACAGTAGTTAACCAGTAAGCCATCACAGCAGTACATAAGACTGGGGTATCACAAAACAGATCCTCACTATAGGAAAATCAAACTTAACATGTGAAAGGAATCTATATAAAGTTTTATGTTGTATAACCTACTACATAACATAAATATGTGAACTGGAGTACTGTATTAAGTCCAGATGTGAGGTGTCATTGTGATAAAGTGTTGAATTCCCCTAATAAACACAAGGACCCCATACAGTGTACGTACACATGAATCATGGATAACAAACAAATATATAACATGTAATGAATAATAAATCAATGCCAAATAGCAAATAGTAAGCAAATTAAAATTTAAGCAATGCTAAGCTTTGCACAGCCCTGCTTACTAGATGTAAGCAATGTGTAGGCCAGCTAAATCAGTTTGCCCATTGGTATACCCCTTTAAGCAATGCCGACCTTAGTTAAGAAGGTTTGCCCATAGCTTAGCATTTTCAAAACCATCCAATCATGGCAAAGTGCGGGAAATCATCCCTATTTAAACCCAACAGTCAAGAATATTTCTCATAACTGGTTGCAGCTTCCCCCTGTAGGCACTATGACCGGTGTGGGAGAGGGAGTGCGCTTTCAGGTGCAGCGCTGGGGCATCCAGGAGCCCAAAGTCATAGCAGGACTCCTTGTTAAAGACCATGACGAAAGACTGCTGCAGGGCCAGTACCAGGGTTCTCAATATAAAGCAGAAGCCTGGGACCATCTCGTCCCTAACCTCACCAGTGCCACTGGCATACCTCGAACTGGTGAGCAGGTCAGACATCACTATGCCGACCTGAAGCCAAGAAAGAGGGAGCTCTTGGATCAGTGGATCCAACAGGCTAGGAGGACAGGGGATGTCCCAGCCGTGTGTAAGTATAAGTCCACTACCTGTTTAATAATTGCCAGCTCATGTATATTATGGTAGGTATGGCTAAATATTCCTCTTATGTCTTTGACAGCGGCAGATGAGCGGGCTGCGAACAGGGAAGCCCATGCCTGTAGATTGCAGAGGTTGAGTCGCAAGGCAGGTTAGTAATAGTTTTGCATGTACTGTCATAAGAAATAAATCTAAAAGTAGTAGAACTTTAATTGCCAGTATAAAACCTGTATTGTTTAAGGCATGTACTGAATACACCAGAAAATATGGCAGGAAGAGTCTCATATAGGTTGTATACAAATAAAAGGTTAACAGCCTGACAACAAAGGTGTAACTGCTGGACTGCATGTGTTTACTCTGATATCATATGGTAATGCAGAATTGCAATCTCTTAATAGTACTGTTGTATTAACCACTGTTACCCACACTGTGCTACATAAATAAAATGCGTAGGAATGTCTGTATATGACTGTTGTAATCACAAGAGGTTATATTGTACAACTGAGAGAGACAAACAAAAAACAGTGAAAAGATAGACAACAAAATCCAAATAGCACACTACACTGAGACGTGAACTGTTATATTTTTAGGTTTACAGCATGTAAAACTCTACTGTCAATCAATAGCGGACCGGAGTTCCACTGTGGCAACCCCTAACCGGGAAAAGCCGAAAGACACAAACAAACCTTCATAATGGTGATCTCAAAGAGGTTGACTCTGCTTCTGCGAACACCGAAGTGCGAAAGTCCCAAATGACAAAAACCACATATGCGAACGGCTAAATCTCGCCCCCTTTTTGACCCATGATAGCACTGGTGTGGAGGTGTGGAGCAGCCGGAAATGTCGACATCCAACATAAATTCAACATTTTAGAAGTTTCACTTTCGATTTCATGGAAACGGGTTGACGATGTGGTTGGTCAATCATATGTAACCGACGATATGAAGGTAAACCGTATTTTTAGCATACACAGCCATGGTTCGAATCCTGGGAGTGGTAGTAAGCTGTATGCAGAATCATACCCCACAACTGTACAGATATGTCAAGAATGTCCAGTTATTCGGCCCATATCCGCTGCCTGTCCCCCTGGCAAATCAGTGGGATGATCCAAGACGTTTAGGCAGCAAATAATGACATACAACTGATTGTCAGACATCTATAAGAATAAACTTATCATTCTAGCAACTCCTCAAAATGTTATGAGAGTAATAAGCAAAGTATGTCCCATCTCCAACCACATGTTGTGAAGCTGTGTGCAGTAACAGAGTGAGATGTATGTGCATAATACTAATGTGGAATCTGGTAATATGTGCGGCAACATTCAGGTAGTGCTAACAAACATTCTCCCCACAGGTCTGTTAGATACAAAAACTGTGCCTAAAAATAAAAGATTGAAATCCTGGACTGGTACTGTTTACTCTGTTATTGTATGGCATTGTTAGTGTTGCAGTTGCTCTGAATAATAAGGTATTACTCAGCACTGCCATCCACACTGTGCTACATAATAAAACTGTCTAGGATACCCGAGTGTTGTAATTACAAGGTCAGATTGTAAAACCACAGGAGACTTATAGACACAAATCAGAGAAGGGATACACAGCAATATCTATACAGCACACTCAACTGTGATGGACACTGTTTTATTTCTAGCAGACACAGCCATGGTTTGAATACTGGCAGTGGTAGTAAGCTGTGTGCAGAATCATACCCCACAAGGGTACAGAATTGTCCAGAATGTCCAGTTAATTGGCCCATATTTGCTGGCTGTTACCCTACCCTCCTGCCATCTCAGTGTGCTAATCTCTGACAAGTAGGCAGCATTTAATGTCACATAACTGACTGCCAGGCCTGTACATATTTGAAAAATGTCAATGAAAACAAACCTGTCACTGTGCAACTCATCAAAAGTTTATGAGGGCAATAGTGAAAATATGTCCCGGTTTCACCTGCATGTTGTCAAGACGTGCCCAGAGTGTATGCAATAAGAGATGGACAGGTATGTGCATAACATCAACCTGGAATCTGGAAATATGTGTAGAAACAGTCAGGTAGTGTTAACAAACAATACTGCCACATGTATACCTGGTAAGAAGCCATCTACTGCAGGTAAAACTCAGTTCATGTATATAGTTGTCTACATGCAAACCACTGTCCAAACTAAGGCCAGAGGTTAGTGTAATAATACCTGTAAGGTACAGATCACAGCACTGACTGGGAAAGTAATGAGAACTACAGGGACATACAAGTTGTTAATTGACATCTTTCACTCTCCCCCACCATATCTGCAACAATAAACTAAATACACAACTCAATCAGTTTGTGCCCTATTAAATCTACTGTTGGGACATTTGTCTTATTGTTTGATAAATATTTAAATTTGTTTCTATGCATGTACCATGTTGAAATACTCACACATTGGTGGCATGCTGCCATCAGTGTACCTGCATGCTGTTGTAATGGCCACTGTGGTTCCATATATGCATGTTTTCCTATTTGCTATGCAACTGTTCCATATCTGGTGTTTCAGGTTAATGGGAATATCTATGCATGCTGTTATACCTAATCCTGGAATGTGTTGACTATTACTAACCCACATATGTTGTAAAACTGAAACACCATAGTATGTTTGGGAAGGACGGTCCCAGCGGACCCACCTCTCCACATCTCATCTGGCCATGGCAGTGGGCACCAGCATGTCTGGGGCCCACCCCAGGACTTCCTCATCCACTGGTCCTGTACCACCTTCGGGCAGAACTGCCTCAGGGGATGAGGCTCACCCCCCCCCAAGAGCGGGCATGGAAAGGCAATGTCACCCTTCATCAGTTCCAAGGTGTGGTGCGTAGCAAGCAATGCAGGGAGTTTGGAGGTCTGTTATGCCAGCTTGAGGGCCACATGGCATAACTAGAGAGTCAGCCTGGCCCTCCTACTCAGCTCCCAGCACAGCTACCTTCAGGGCCATGAATGTGCAGTGGGGACTGCCTATGGGTGGGGACCTCAGTCCCACTGTTTCCACTAGGGGCTCATGGGCTTCCGACATCCAAACACCCCTCCCCATCCAAGTTGTTTACCCCCCCCACATGTGTTTGTCTGTCTTGCCTGTTATCCTACCCAGACTACCTTCCCAAATATACCTATTATCCCTCCCCAACATCTATTACAAGTCCAAAAATATCTGGGCAATCATAATTCTCTTTTTCAGATATCCAAATCTGTCACTGGTCTTTTCTCTGTCTCTTTCTATAATCCTTAAAAATCCCAGCAGGAGTTAGTTTCCTGTGGTTCATAGGTTCATAGGTTCATAGGTAGATACTAGGCTATCTGCCCTAGGGCATTTATAAGCCTAGCCCGAGTGTATTTGGCTTTCACCTCCCTATTAGATTAGCCTACTGTGCTTCTGTATAGTGGGTCACAGAAGGTAGCCCTTTAAGATTAGTTTACTGTGCCTCTGTCAAGCAGGGACACAGAAGAGATCCCAGGGGTGAATTTGCGATTTCCCATCCACGTGTCCAGATTTCGCTTGAAGAGGGTCAGCGAGGGGTTTAAAGGTGAAAGTCAATGTGGTGATATAGGGTTATTGAGCAGGGTTAGGATTAGATGTTGGGGAATTTTTAGTTAGAGTTCATTGGTATTGTCATTTTAAGTAGTGAGTTACTGGAAGAGAGATTAGGGTTGAATTTGTGGAAAGGATGCGAGATTTCCTCAATGGCTGTCCAGAATACTTTAGGGTTGTGTTAAGTGTTATTTTGAAATTTATTGTAATATAGATCTTTGTCTTCATTCTTTTCTAGAGTGGGTCAACCTTCAATAAGTCTGTGACAGAAGAGATTTAGAAAGGAGATGGGGAAAGTATTTTAGGTGCTATGTCCTGTGTTTAGGCAATGTTTTTTGAGCTGCATTTAGGTCAATGGGGATAACTTGCTAAAGAGTGAGTGCTGGAGAGAAGACTTCATGTGCAGAGCTCTGGAGTTTGATTCTAGGGGTAATGAGATTGGTATGGCTTGTGAGTGGTGTCTTGAGCTATATGATGAGAATTTTTAATGAATATTAGCTGCAATGTGAGTAAATGTCTGGAGATGGAGTAGTTTGCAGAGCAGGGATCCTAACAGTAGGTTAAATCTTTGCTAATGGCTGCTCTGGCTGGTTGACACTAAAAAGGGAAGATCTTTTTCGCCCAGTAGAGGAGAGAGTTTGTTTTTGCTGTCACTGTGTTTTTGTGGAAATGTAAGTTAAGTGATTGATTAAGCTGTAATTCTAGATATTTGAGGGTGGAAGCTGTTTGTATGGAACATGTAGGTCAAAGATAGTTAATGAGATGTGATACACAGAGGAGAGTAGTCCTCGGATGTTGTCAAAGAACACAGAGGTGGGGGGGGGTAAGGGTAGATCATAAAACCCTCTCCTTCCCTGTACAGCAGGATAAGTTAATGGCACTACCTGCCAGAATGTCATTAAGACATATGATGCCTTCAGCCAGGAGGAGCAGACCTATTGAGGGATGGAATGAATAAAGCATGCAGAGCAAGGAAGATAGATTATAAAGACTTGCACATGGAACTAGCTGATATATATGAGACATTGAATGAATGCTTCAGTGTCCTCAAAATAAAGTGAATGGGAGGAGCCATGCTGCAATAATGGCATGGTGAAGTGGGGAGACCAATGGGCCATTTTCAGGATACAACTAGGGAGACCACAGGTGGCATATAAAGATAAAGTCCAAACTTTATCCTAGGTGACTTGAGTTCATGTAGAGGTGCAGGCACCTCTTGGAGTGAATGGGGGGGGGGTGCCTATCCTCAGGTGAAGGGACAATGTTGGGTTTTACTTCCTGAGTTCTAGTACAGACCAGGATATGGAAGTATTGACATAGGTGTGTCTACTCCTCTGCCAGGGAGTGGTACACACGGTCAGTGTAGCATTTCAAGTCTCAGCTAAGCTGTCAGCATGGGGAGGGGGGCATAGAGTTAGGCTAGCAGAAAAGTCCCTCATCAGATGGATGTCAGCTCATCAGCTGAGCATGTCTCACCTGCTTTCACAGGGGAGACTCTGGCCCTTGGAGCTTGCATAATGAGGAAGGGTTTCCTCTTCAAGAAGTTCTTTTTTCTGGATGGGAGACCTTCTCAGTGAAAGGAATATCAGGGATCCACTAGGGTGGGACTTTTGGAAGGGCTTTATGGTATAATTTTGGGAAGAAGAAAAAAAACAGAGTAGGAGGAGCTGTATAGAAAATTAGGTTTGTATTTGTGGGGCCAAAAACAATGTGCTGAATGACAAGCCTTTTATACTAACACTTGTGTCACTGAAATGCAGATAATCCTAAGGAAATCTGGTGTTGATTGAGCAGTGATCTTAGAGGGTAATAATCGCCAGAGCAACATTTTACACAGGTCTATGACAAGTGAGAGCTGCCAGTCAAACTAGATTGGGTTATATGGTATAATTTTGGGAAGAAGAAAAGAAACAGAGTAGGAGGAGCTGTATAGAAAATTAGGTTTGTATTTGTGGGGCCAAAAACAATCTGCTGAATGACAAGCCTTTTATACTAACACTTGTGTCACTGAAATGCAGATAATCCTAAGGAAATCTGTTGTTGATTGAGCAGTGATCTTAGAGGGTAATAATCTCCAGAGCAACATTTTACACAGGTCTATGACAAGTGAGAGCTGCCAGTCAAACTAGATTGGGTTTTATTACTGAGTGACATGAACATTTTTCAGTAACAATAGACATAATCTGCTAAACATCTGCAAATTCTTCAATCCTGTCCAACACAGGATGCTACTTGAAGAGTAGTGGGGTAGTTGGTAAGGCCAAGACATAGGAACTGCATTGCTGCATGGTTGAAGAGTAGGGTTTGGAGGATTGTGGCAATGTAAACAATGCCAGGAATATGTACAGAGACTAATGGAGTTACATACGATTCCTTCCTGCTTCATTAAACTTTAATGAGTTTGTTCCAGACATATCTCAAAGAAAAGAGAACAGGTTCATCCTCTGCTGATTACACACCGACTGGTGAAGTAGTAGAGTTGGGGTGAGGAAAAGACTATGGATGTTCTTAGAAAACTAAAGAAATGGGCAGAAAGCTGGCAGTTGTGATACACTATAGACAGATTAGATGCACCGCATTTGTACTACAACCTCCCTAGTGCCAAGTATCAGATGAAGCAACAGAGAAGGAATAGTTCTGGGGTATTGCTATCACCTGGAATAGGCAAAAACTTCCAGAGAGAGAGAGATAAAGCATTTATAACAGTATATAAAACAGTAGGGTGTATCCTTAAAGGTATAACCCCACATCTACAAAAAAAGAAACATCAGATGGGGAAAGGATTAATAAAAGATTAAATGACTGGGACATCTTCATGTTAAGGTGATAAGAAACAATAGGGAGAGGGAGATGTCCACACTAAAAGCAATAAGAAACTGGAAGGACAGCATATTCATCTGCAGAAAACTGTCTCAGGACAATGTACAATTGGTCACTCTAAAGAGAAGAAAAAAAAGCAGAAAGGAGAAAGGGTATTATCCTTATACTGTAGATATCAATAATTGCGTAGATATGAAAAAAGTTCTTCTGGGACAGCTTTGTAGACCTACATTGTAGAGTTGCAAAATGGATGGTAGAGGGAAAATCCAAGAAGGCCTTCAAGAAGTAATGAGAGGGACATGTGAAGAAGACATGAGGAGAATGGAGTATAAGAGTGTGGAGTGTTGGAGCTTTTCACCTTGGGTCTCCAATGAAAAGGGAGGTTAACTAAACCCAGTTGGGCAAACCTAGTAAACAAAAGCAAAAGAAACAAAACTAAATAAAAGAATGTTAAATGCACATAAAGAAAAGATTATATACAGTTAATTATTAAACAAATACCATACATTGTGATGAAATGTAATACTTTTCTGCAATTCCACTGGCTGTAGCCTATAACTCCAATTTATGGATCCAGTGTTTCCCATTATCAAAAGTTACAATACATTCTGAGTGAAAAATGTAACTTGTAACACCATGAAAACTGAGAGCTTGGTGTTGACCATTTTCCATGAGATCAAGAAATGTGATTATTTTTATTGTATTTATTTATTTTAATTTGCTTTTGATTACCAGGTTTGTCTGACTGGGTTTAGTTAAAAAAAAACTTTTCAGAGGAGACCCAGGAAGAAAATCTCCAACATATTACAGGCAGTTTTGAACAGACATTCAGTAATATATATTAACACACATTAAATAATAATATATTATACAATGGTAGCTCTTTATTATTCAAAAATGTGCACACTGCTTGATCAGCCCAACCAGTGTGTCTGCTGTAAATCGAGTATATACCAATAGGAAAAGGTCCGGCAGGTAAACTATCACTGAGCGTCTGAACTTTCCTATAGGCATATGCATACAAAATAGCTGCATACAAGGAAAAGCAGGTGCGCACAAAAAATATATAATAATTGGAAATGCATCTGATTTTCCTTGTATGCAGTGCACTGTGGTTCACAAGTTTGGATGTATTTTTTTTTTATCTCCCAAAGACATGCAGTAGGTGTACTGGTGAGTCTAACTTGTCTGTTGGTGTATGCAAAATACCCAAAACCACAATCAGCGTACTTGTTAAACTCAAAGAAAAATAAAAAAACGCCACACTAGAACACAACAGAGTCTTTAATTACACAAAGATTTGAACACTTTCATTCCAATTGAAAAGGAACTTCATCAGAAAGAAAAACTCTGTTGTGTTCTAGTGTGGCATTTTTTTATTTTATTTTTTTTGTATATATGATTAGAAATAAAAGTCTAGCAATCTACTCCCATTCTCAGCTTTCTTAGAAAACTCTATGGGTGACTGCTGTTCTTGGGATCACTATGGGGATTAGATGTAACTTAACACCACTGAACTGATAGCTGGCTGGCCTTAAGAACAGAAATAGCAGTAATGAGTGTTGTACCCAATTTTCATTGTATGCAGTGCACTGTGGCTCAAATATTTCCATGCGAAGGTCTTTGCTGTACAAGAAAACATGTACTGTGTGCAGACAAACTCAGGGAGTAGCAACAGCACACTGGTTCTCTTAACCTCTACATATTACAGATCCAAGATGACAACAATTCCCAACAATGCGTTCTTCACTTCAGCGCATCAGACTACACACTACAAACACTTCATAAATAATGTACACAACACTCATCACTGCTATTTCTGACCATTTTACTGCAAAACATAAAGTAACTTATATACAATTGTTTAGAATATCAACAAACTAAATAGAAATAAAGACCAAAAATTGACTTCCCCGTTGTCCTTCACAGAAGACTAGATTGCTTATGAGGTTTCATACAAGGTTATTAGACCTCACACCAGGAAATCCAAAAAACAACAGTTAATCATTATCTCTGACTGGATCAAATAAAATAAACACTAAACTTGAACTGAAAGGCTGGAACCATTTTGTCTTACAAAAAGTAGAAGAATACAAAATAAAACACAAGTAAACCTAATAACAACAACAAAAAACACAACCCAACACAAAACTAACACCATTGCATAATAGCAATAACACATGACTGGGTGTGAGTAATGCTGGATTTATCCACACCTAGCCATGAGTTATTGCCATATTAATAATTACTCATATGTTTGTTAATTAGATTAAATCCAACTGAAAATACAGGTAACTATTACAGTGTAAATGATGCATATGTATTAGTAGATGTTGAACACTTGAAGAGGTGGTTTAGTACGTTTATCAGATAGAAATTAGATCATGTGATTAGTGCTTAGAAGTTCACAGAAATGTAGGTGAAGGAAAGAATAAAGTAGGCCAAAAATGTTAATATAACAATTAAAAGGTGGGGTATAAAGCAGGTTCAGAGACACACACACACACACACACACACACACACACACACACACACACACACACACACACACACACACATGTGTGTATATATATATATATATATATATATATATATTTTTTTTTTTTCTTAATTTTACATTTGTTGACTGGACCGGTCCAACTGGATATATGTCCATTTTCAGCAGAGGCATGGGGAGAAAAGCTCCAACGAACACAAATAATAGTTATTTTACATGACTGATTCTAAAAATACAGGTACATCCTTTAACAATTATTTACATTTCTTTACATTGCTGGTTTAAGATTCTTTATACATGAAATGATTTAGGGAATAATACAGGAAGATGTTAGAAATGACTTGAGGTTAATATATGATGACTTGGGGAATAGTACAGGAAGATGTTTGGAATGACATGAGGTTAATATATGAAAACACACTCACTTTAAAGGTTAACAGACGAGAACCTACTTGCTACAGAAAGCGTACTATGTACCCAGTGATAAGCAAGGAAGTTAGTCAGTGTTAGCATAAGGGCATAACCAATGAGTTTTAAGGTATAGTTTCAGTTTGTTTTTAAAAAGTGTTATTGAGGAAAGCAAGGTCAGGTCACTAGGGAGAGAGTTCCAGGTTTTGCCGACAGTGTTAGAGAAGAAGGAGTCACCAGCCATATTGTTGGTTTTGCTTAGTTGTACAAGTAGATTGTTTGAAGAGCATAGGGTCTTAAGATTATTGTCGGGGGTGATAAGGCTAGTAAGTATTGGGGTATTAGTAGGTTGATACAGGATCTTGTGTGCAACTATTTGGTTATATAGTAGTTGGTCTGGTAACTCTAGCCATCCTAGTTGTTCTAGATTATGACAGTGATGGTTTCTGAAAGCAGAGACAGTGGCAAATCTGGCAATATTGTTATAGGAGATTGCTAACTTGTTAAGGTTATTTTTACACAGATTAGTATATATAGAGGAGGCATAGAGGAGAGTAGAGATTAAATGGGTGCAGGTGATAGTAGTCCTAGCTAATGGAGTCAGGAAAGGTTTGATCCTATAAAGGGAGCCAAGTTTTTTGTTGACTGTTTTTATTGTGCTGTTAATATGAGTGTCGAAGTTAAGGTTATCAATTAATACCCCTAGTAGTTTGGTAGTGGGATTAAGAGATATGATAGTACCATTGTTTGATATAACAGTAAAATTAAGTAGGGAGGCCATACGAGTTGGAGTGAATAGTAAGAGTTTTGTTTTTTTGGGGTTCAAGATGAGGCAACGGTGTAGAAGCCATTTTTTGACTGTATTGAGCACCTTTTGGGTTAGAGTCTGTAGATCAGATGGAGAAGCGGCTGAGCATACTAACGTGGAATCGTCTGCATATTGGATACAGGTAGCTTGTGGAATTACTGAATGTAGGTCATTAATAAGAATAGAAAATAGGAGAGGACCTAATATAGAGCCTTCAGGGACACCAAGGGCAATGGGAAGGTGGGTGGATAAGGTATTTTCTCACAGTACAGCCTGTTGTCTATTGTTTAAGTAGGATTGGAACCATTGTATGGCCAGTGAGTCTAGTGAGAGGGTTTTAAGTATGTTTATGAGCAGCTGATGGTTAACCATATTGAAGGCTTTAGAGAGATCAATAAACAGGGCTGAGGAAAGAATGTTATTATTATGATTTTTGTTAATGCAATCAGCGAAGGATAAGAGGGCAGAGGTGGTGCTGTGAAATGGCCTAAAACCATGTTGACAGTTAGCTAGTAGGTTGTTTTGGGTAAAGTAGTTTAGCAGTTGTTTATGTACACATTTTTCCATAATTTTTGCCAGGGGTGATAGTATAGCTATGGTTCTGTTGTTTGATAACTCATTGGAGTTACCACCTTTATGTATCAACAAATGTAAAATAAAAATAAAATAAATAAAAAAATAAAGCCGAACGGCCTAAATCCCAAAACTACACAATCATGAAACACAAAATCACGAACAGAAACACACCATACACCATACAACAAATACATCATCCAACCCAAACCACAACAAACAAAACACACAAAAACACAAACAAATAAAGTTATACTACAGATAAGCAGGGCAAGCCCCCCTGCACCCCCCACCTCCCAAATTCAGGATTTCAGTTTTTCGAAATTATAAAGTGAGCCTATATATATATATATATATATATATATATATATATATATATATATATATATATATATATATATATATATATATATATATATATATATATATATTTTTTTTTTTTTTAATTTAAAAAAAATATATATTATATATATACATATATATATATATATATATAGAGAGAGAGAGAGAGAGAGAGAGAGAGAAAGAGATGGGTAAGACTTATATTAGAAGTATAGATATTGGGGTGAACTGTGTCACAAAACTATGTATATAGCTGGATGTTTGGAAAATGCTAAGTAAAACTTTTTAGGTATTGGTGAAGACTGTTGTTAGGCATAGGGTTCTGAATGAAGAGAAATGGTTTGATAATACAGGAAGGTGATTTAAATACAAAATGTAAAAAACTTCAGGACTTGAGACTTAATATTTCTAAATGCAAAAAATATATTTTGTGTTTTACCTCATGTAGTTGATAGTGCTGTCTTATCCAAATGTGGAAATTATATTTTTTCCCGGTTTGGCATTTAAAATTGCAGAGAAGATGTTTATGTGGAATGTTAATCTAGTTGTCTTTAAGTTCATGTTTTATTGTTTACTCACACTATGTGATGTACACCTACAGAACTCTGTCAGGAATAGCCTGCAATAAAGAAATAAAAGGCCAGAGCTTTATTTTTGTCAGTAGCTTTATGGAAATGCCTGGAAGACTGGCAGTCATATGAGATGCATTCCCTAAAGTAAAATTAATGTCTAAAGTGGTATAACATAATATCTTACATACGTAAGTGAACAATAATTTATTTTCTATAAATGATTCTTCGTCCTGTGTCTTTCACTGCTGTATTTCATTGCTTGACACATAAGCAAAAAAAGAAAAAAAGAAAAAAGCAACTTGTTGCAGTTAAACTGCAGTTAAATCAACATACAATTCTTCAACAGTATCGGCATTTATGCATTTATTTATGCCAGTATTGCACTCTTGTTCCTTAACAAAAAAAAAAAACCTCCAAAGAAGACCAGTAAAAAAGTCTTCTGCTGTGAAATTGTAGCAAGCTAATTGTAACTAATCTGAATAAGAAGCAGACACAGACATGGCTGTATTATCCAGTTCAAAAATCTTTACTTGGAGTGCACAAAACACAAGCGCTTTCACTACAATAGCTTCTTCAGGTGTTATAAACTGCATGATAAAACACACACCCTTATATACCTAAGAATCAATTAAAATCACATGACACACTCCATTCATTATCTTAAAAACATAGTACACATATTTTAATACAACACAGAATAAATTAACAATAAAACCAAACTGGACTCATATATACTATGCTACCTCCTAAGAGGTCTAGATTTAAGTCTAGGTTTAAGGGTACAGATTCATTAAGACCATGTCCTGAATCCCCCCTCATTCTAACAATCCATGTTGATTCTAAATCTTCAGTTCTGTTACGTATATCACCTAGTCTAACACTTCCCATCACTTTAGCAATAGCTAAAAATGTAAATACATGCATAGAATCAGTGTTCATAACATGCTTGGCAAGTTCATTAACCTTGTTGCACTTATAAATACTATAAATATGTTCTCTAATATGTTCTCTAAACATTCTATCAGTTTTCCCTGTATAGAACATCTTAGATTTCACGCAATAGGCAAGATAAACTATATGCTCGGTGTCGCATGTGGCATGTACTTTAAAGGTATATACCTTTTTCTGATCAGGATGAACAAACTCTGAGCTTGTGTCTATACAAGCACAGAAACTACAGTGTCCACAAGGTGTGGTACCATAGTTACTATCAGCCATATAAATCTCCTTAGGATAACATAGCCTTCTTTTTAAAGACATTATTCCTGAACAATATTTTTAGCTCATCTTCGATTAACTTAGCTATCTCTGCATTAGTACTGAGAACTTTCCAAAGCTTTTTAATAATGCCTATATACCGGCCAACATCACTAGTATAATTCAGAGGGACTCTCAACTTCCTATTGCTGTCATAACCAGCTTTTCTTCTTTCATTGTTAACTCTTTCACTCGAAAAATAAGGTTTAGCTTGAGCATCCCTCATTCCCATTACTTGATTAGCATTAATAAAAATTAAATCATCTTTGTACCCTCTATCCCTTACATTGTTCATGCCTATATCTGTCTGTATTCGAAAATCTTCTTCCCTGACATTTAACCTCGATACTCTATAGATTTGATTACGTACATTTTTGAAAACATATGGTGGATGTGAACTCTCCCTGTGTAATAAATGATTACCATAACAGTCTGTTCTATGCAGTTTAGTGAATATTTCTCCATCAGCACTCAACAACAGCCACATCTAAAAACTGGATCTCATTTATTGCATAGCTAGATGTGAACTTTAAGTATCTGGTACTGGCATTAGCATAATCTTGCAATTCCATGAGCGTAGTAGAACCCCCCCCCCCACAAAATAAAAAGATCATCAACAAATCTTCTGAAGAAGAGAATATACCCACTATATGGTCCATTAAAGACATGCTACATTTCCAGGTGACCATGACTGCATTGGTGTAGCTGCTGGCACATGATGTGCCCATAGCTACACCATTGCACTGTTTGTATGCCTGTTTCTTAAATACAAAAACATTATGTTAAACTACAATTTTTAACAATTTTGCCAGTAGACTGATACTACTTCCATCATAATCAACATAATGTTCCAGGAAAGATACTATACTAGAAATGCCCCCAAAGTTGGGTATCACAGTAAATAGAGAGACTACGTCCATGGTGACAAATAAGAACTCCTTACGGCTATTCTCAGATACAAAACAGTACAAGTCATTGAGAAAATGTTCAGTGTCTCTTAGCATATGCACCAAACTATCCAGTACAGGTCTCAAATGCTTCTCTCTCTCTCTCTCTCTATATATATATATATAAATATATATATATATATATATGTCTATATATATATATATATATATATATATATATATATATATATATATCTCGAAATTGATTCGGTACACCAGTTTCTGCCCGATACTATAGGCCTCATTGGTGATTAGCTAAGTTAATCGAAGATGAGCCAAAAATATTGTTCAGAAATAATAAGTCTTTAAAAAGAAGGCTGTGTTATCCTAAGGAGATTTATATGGGTGATAGTAACTATGGTACCACGCCTTGTGGACACTGTAGTTTCTGTGCTTATATAGACACAAGCTGTTTGTTCATCCTGATCAGAAAATTTAAAGTACATGCCACATGCGACACAGAGCATATAGTTTATCTTGCCTGTTGCGTGAAATATAAGACGTCCTATATAGGGAAAACTGATAGAACATTTAGAGAACGTATTAGAGAACATATTTATAGTATTAATAAGTATAATAAGGTTAATGCACTTGCCAAGCATGTTATGAACACTGATTCTATGCATGTATTTACATTTTTAGCTATTGCTAAAGTGATAGAGAGTGTTAGATTAGGTGATATACGTAACAGAACTGAAGATTTAGAATCAACATGGATTGTTAGAATGAGGGGGGATTCAGGACATGGTCTTAAAGAATCTGTACCCCTTAAACCTAGACTTAAATCTAAACCTCTTAGGAGGTAGCATAGTGTATATATATATATATATATATATATATATATATATATATATATATGAGTCCAGTTTGGTGTTATTGTTGTTTTATTCTGTGTTGTATTAAAATATGTGTAATATGTTTTTAAGATAATGAATGGAGTGTGGCATGTGATTTTAATTGATTTTAATTGATTCTTAGGTATATAAGGGTGTGTGTTTTTATCATGCAGTTTATAACACCTGAAGAAACTACTGTAGTGAAAGTGCATGTGTTTTGTGCACTCCAAGTAAAGATTTTTGAAGTGAATAATGCAGCCGTGTCTGTGTCTGCTTCTTATTCGAATTTTGGATATCAGTTTTTATCGGACATAGATTCTGTGCCTCCTTCAGTGGTAGCTTTTTTGTTCTTTTTAATTGTAACTAATATTACAAGCAACTTGCTACAGAGAAATCACCACACATAGCCCTTCATTTATGACAGCAAACAAAGTATTGGCATTTAGGAATGTCAGTAATAGTCTCATTCCAATGGCACCTGCTGATCGGAATCCTGGCAATTTGTATCTTGGGCAGCTGGCATCTTCTCACTTTACTACTTAAGGATCTGCAGTATAATACAGAGTTTTAAGCTACATATATATGGTACTTTAGTTGGAATGCTGGATTTCAGCTGCATTTCATGTTACAATGTTTTCATGCCAAATGAAATTATTTTCTTATAATTTATGTATAATCATGCATGTAATATACATTGATTTTTCCTTGTGAGACACATGTTTATTGAAATAATGTACTGTGCTTTGAAATGTATATGTTTCAGGATGACATCTAATATACCATAGGCCATGATGATGACCATGACATATATTGGAGCATGCAATGCATTTGTTTGAATGTACATAAGATGGCACTCATAAATGAGTAAGGGCATATAAGGTTAAATGCTGGGAAGTGTGAATGCTAGTTATGATGAAATTTAAATTTTATATATAGATTGTTTTGGCTGTAGAGTTTAAGATTTATATGATGGTTGAGGGAAGCTTCTGTTTTCTTTTTCGCTGGGTTTTTATGTGTAGTATTTGTGATGGGAAAGCATTGCTGGTGTAGAGTTTTTCATGTGCAGCTGTAGTGATTCCCAGTTTTAGGGGAATTTCTCCTGTCACTGAGATGGTGTTCTCATGGACTTGGTGTTCTTAAGTTTGGCGGAGTACAAGGGGCTTTCCCACGTGCAACATTTAGTTGTTGGTGGTGTTTTTATGTTTTACTCCCTGTTGTTGAATGTAGTTTGTTTTTCCAGTGTTTGCTGTTTTATGTATTTGGATTTTGGTATGTTCACTGTTTAGTATGTGATGTTTTATTTTTGCTTATTTGATGGTCCCTGTTTTTGGTTTTCAGTCACTGATGATGTAATTGTTTTAGGCTACATTCTGATATACATAGTGTGTGTCAGTGTAACTGTGTGTGTATTTGTATAGGTGTGTGTGTGTGTGTGTGTGTATGTGTGTGTGTGTGTGTGTGTGTGTGTGTGTGTGTGTGTGTGTGTGTGCGCTCATGTGCATGTTTGTCTCTATGTTTGTCTCTGTGTTTACATGTTTGTGTTTTGTATAATTTATTTATGGAATATAATGAGATGCATGCATGGTGTGCTGTAAAAGACTGCTTTTGACATTGCATCCTACATTTTAGTGTAAAAGTATAGGTGGCAGGGTAGTTAGACTGTTGTGAACAGTCCGTACCTCTCAACTGTACAGATTTTCACAGAATGTCCAGATTTGTGCCTCATATTTTGGTCCATTTTTCACAAAATTATGATTTTTTTTTGTAAATTAGTGGCAAATCACTAAATATTGAAGTTAGAAAATAATGACAGACATCTAATTTTCTGACTTCATAACCTTCAGGAAATTCATGATAATGCAAAACCAACTTTCTAAGTCTGCAACAGCAATATTTAAAAATTGTCCCTATTTTTAGGCCTTTGTCCCACTTTTATTTATGGCTTTGTCCAGATTTCTTGCTCTAAGAGGTTGCGAGGTATGGCAAACACATATTTTAGGGTGACATAGTTCATCAAGCCGGTATTCACCAAATCATGACTTTCAATCCATCTATGCACTGGAGATGATGGAATTAAGAGGAGTGTCAGATTTGTTCCTGTATAGTCCCCATATTACACCACCCAAAAGTATTGCTGGATTGGCAGTCAGTGTATCGGGTTTATTAAGCTGCAGTTCGATGCAAAGCAGCTTGTTAAACTGTTATAGAACAGAATTTTAGCTCTTACTTTGGAAAAACTTTGATTTCTGTCAGATAAACAGTGTACTATGTGACATGTTTCTGAAATACCATAACCAACCTGACATGTCACCTTGTGATTCTGTCTTTTGCCACATTTGTGTGTTCTGTGATAAGTTTACCTGCATAAGTCTCCATATGCAGTGTAGAAGCAACATGCATTTATTATGTGATATTTAGAAGTCTGGGTAATGTGGATAATATTCTGTGCAAAGTGTTTGCCACTTCTATACCACTAGGCTGACTTAGTATTATGAATACTTTCATATGGTGCTGCATGCTCCATGCTGCTGCCATTATATGTACATTATCATCGTCAATGCCATTTAGTAACTGTTGGTGTCTAGCTTAGATATTTTTGTTTCTGTGTGGTATTCTCCTACCCCTATTTTCAGGAAGCACATCTGTGCCAATACTGCGCTCTGTTGAACAGTATCACGTCTGTCTATTTGTGATGCAACAACTTTAGGATTTGTTGTTTGGTACATATATACATACCCTTTGTCAATGGCTAACACATCTTGCCTGAGAAATTTGTTTACAAAAATAACATTAGTGTTATGTATGTTTTTGTTTGTATATTTCAGCTTTTCCCGGTTAGGGGTCACCACAGCGGAACTCTGGTCCGCTAATGATTGGCAGTAGATTTTTACGTTCTGGCTTGCCAGGCCTAACGCACAACCTTCAACGAAGGAACGCCCATTCACGCATGTCACTACACAGAAGACGGTCTAACTGAGAATCGAATGGGTAACGTCTAACTGTGAGGCGACAACGCTACCGCAGCACCACAAGTCAGTGAAATGTGATATACCTACTATATAACATTGGTATGCATTTCATTTATGTTTAACACACTTTGTGTCTCATTGATGATTTTTACAGTACTTGGTGACAACCCCTTATTAAAACATAAAAAAGATTGTTGAAAAGAAATAGAACTCTAGCCATATCACACATGATGATATTATATAAAAATGGCAACAGCAGATGCTATAGATGTACCGAGCAGCTCTCTCAGAAATAGGCCAATGTTGTTTATAGAGATTTAGTGCATGATAAATCACACTGTTTTACATGCTTCTTTTTTCATCTATATTTATGTATTTATTTATTTGTTGCTTCTGTTTACCAGGACTATCCAACTGGTAGAGGACCCATTTCAGTGAAGACCAGGGGAGAAAGGCTCCAATGTACAAACAATAGTAATAGACTGTGAGTCTAACATTTGAAAAGTAATGATGTACAATAGGTTTTACAACATTTTTCAAAAGAGGACAATTGAATTTAAAATTTGATAAAATATACAGGCAGCCATTGTTGCTATTAATAACAGAAAGCAATATGTGTTAGAAGAGGCATAGTGCTGAGAGAGCTAGGGTTGAGAAATAGAAGGAAAGGGCAGTTGGAGTTAAGGAGTATAACAAAAGAGGGACACTGAGTGAGTTACAGTACAGGTAAGACAGCGATAATGGAGGGAGTTGAGCAATGATGAGGTGGAAAAGGAGTGATGTCCTAATCTGGTGCAGCACATTTGCAGTACCAAGAGTTGAGTAAATGAGACGTTTTCATCAGTCCTGTCTTACTGCTAGGGGGATGGAGTTCCAGGTTTTTGACATTTGATGAAAGTACAGGGTACAGCCTGCAGAGTTATTAGGATTTAACATATGTAGAAGGTCTTTGTCTGTAGAACACAAGCTTCTGCGTGAGTTGTATGGCTGTACAAGGTGGATAGACATGGACAGTCATTTGGTTTGTTTATTATTCTGGGCGTAATAGGGAGTTGAGGGAACGTGAGTTGATGAGGTAGCTCAAGCCACTGAAGGTGCCTGAGGACCAAGCACTGATGTCATCTATCAGTGAAGTCGGCTGCAAATTTTGTGACCCCATTGTAGCACTGTTCGAGTTTGTTTAGTTGAGATAGTCAGATACTTATCTATATTGGTGTTGAGTAGAGGAGAGCAGGTACTAGGAAGGTAGTGGGGACATGACATCTTACAGTGTTAACATAGGTAGAGTTTTGCCCTGTAGAGAGTCCTTAGGTTTTGGTATGCTTTTTCACTGTATGTTGAATGTAGAAGTCAAACTTTAGGTCTTCATCTGTGCAAACTAATACTTTGGTTTGTGTGTCAAATTCTATTTTGATATTGTTGGAATAAGTAATAGTGAAGGATTTCTTTATTGCAAGGTGTTTATTTAACATTTGTTTACTGGGAAAGTCCAAATGGGACAGAGCCCCAGGGAGAAACACTCCAGATGCATGTCTTTGAAATGTGGTAGCAAAGCCACACAAACACAGGGAGGACATGCAGACTCTACACAGAAGGCACCCCAGCCAAGAATCAAACTAGAGAACCTCTTGCTGTGAAGCAACAATGCTAACCACTACACCATCCATGTTTTTTTACAACTGAAGAGAATTAGTTTTCTTTTCTTAGGATTTAGGAATAGGTGGGGTATAGTCAATCAGTTTTCTATAGAAACAAAGGCTTCCTGAGTAGCGCTTGTAATGAAACAAGGCTGTTTTCTGAGCTGGTGATGGTAGAATTGTCTGTGCACTGTACTAGAGTAGTATTCTTTCTGGCCAGATTAAGGCCATTAACAAAGATAGACAGCTGACATTCATCCTTTCTCCCTGTTGTGGGACCCCAGCTACAGCAGGAGAAAGAATAAGATGTCAGTGAGCTGCTTTAGTCCTTTCCCACAGGATTCATGGCTTGACTGTGGCTCTCCTCTCTAGTTGCTACTTGTTAGGATGCCTTTCATAAAACCCCAAAATAGGAGGAATTTAATATAGGACAGAAGCTGCTTCAAAGTGTGACACACTCCCATCAGTGAAGGGAAAAGCTACACACCAGCATTCAAAGATATCTGAAATTTACCCCTCTCTGCTTGTCTACTGACCCATATACTTCAGGTGCCATCTGTAATACTACATAATAGTTGGAATTCAAGTACAGGGAAGAAGCTGCTTTAAAGTGTGACATGCCCCCATCAGTGAAGGGAAAAGTTACATACCAGCATTTGCAGGCACCTGCAATTTACCCCTCTCTGTCGCTTTACTGCTCTAAAAACTTTAGGTAATTGTAGTAGCTGTTTTTGTATCCTATTTCACAGAGTTTGAGTTTTAAGAACATTGCCACAAATATCACTGCATGTGCAATGAGCATACATTGCTTAACTGTGTTTTTACTGCTGTGTCAGCTTTCATGTTTAAACATCCTTGAGTACCCAGTGTTACATTAATGCAGTTGTACTGTTCACACTGTGCAGAGCTTACCTTATGACTAGTTTACAATGATGTGCCTTTACTTTTAGTTTCAGAAATTTTCACCTATGTATATGCATTTTCAGTTCTTTTATTTGTGGAGATTCAATTGAAAATCGATACAATTATGCAGTTAAACTTTCCCAGTAAACAAATGTCAATAAATAAATATTATTGCCTGGATTCAGTTAGAGAGGTAATTAGAAAACTAGGATCTAAGAGAAATTGTCAAGGTCTAGATTAAAGAATTTTTGTAAGACTATAGGATGGGAGATAGTGTTGAAAGCTTTGGATAGATCAAGAAAGAGAGCAGATACATATTTACTATCATTTGGCTTTGTGTTAACAGCATTAGTAAAGTTAATGACGACAGTGGAGGTACTGTGGGGGGCACTAAAAACATGTTATGAAGAAGAGGGAGTGCATTTTGTGTGATATATTTAAAAGATAGATATGAATAAACTTTTCAAGTATTTTTGATAGGGGAAGAGGATGGTGATGGGTCTATAACTGGTGAGTTCGGCAGAATAATCACTTTTGTTGATGGGGGTGATATAACATTTTTTTCCACTGTAAAGGTACATAACAGTCATTGAGAGAGTGGTTTATTAGAGTGAGACAGGCTGTAGCTATGGCCTCTGCTGCCATTTTTAGATGTTTACCAGGTAAAATGTCTGGTACTTGGGAAGTGGGCTTTAGTTTAAGTAGTAGTTATTATCATTATTATGAAGATTATTATTATTGTTATTATTATTATTATTATCATTATTATTATTATTATTATTATTATTATTACTATTATTATTACTATCATTATTATAGCATTAGGAACTGGTTGGAAAGACAGAGCATAGGGAATTATTTGAGTTTGTAATGTGATTATGGCATTGTTTTGTGCAGGGCTGCTGAGTAAGTTGGAGACAGATTTAACAAAGTTAGAGTTAAATTCATTAGCAATATCAAATGAGTTATTAGATTTGAGTGTAGGTAAAGGCTTTGTTGAATATCCAAGATTTAAAAGCTGGCTTATGGAAAACCATGAAAAATTGGGGTTTTGATAACTTTTATTTTTGATGTTAGTGTAATATGTTTTTGTCTATTATTCTAAGTTCTCTGAATTTCTGATAGTTTTATTTATGGTTCAGGTTTTCCAGGCAGCATCTCTAAGTTTCAATATTATTTTCAGGGTAAAGAAACATGGATTTCCCTCTTATATTATACCAAACAAATTCATTTTTTACTCTGCAAAGGAGGTCAGTTTCTGTTCACATATGATTCTTTAAAAAGATGCAGGATTTCATACCAAAAAAATGCCACGTACAGTGACATAGCTGGGTCTCACTATTTTAGTTTTGAGGTAGAAAAACCCTGAACATGTATTCTATTACCTCATTATATTGCAATCTGTTACATTTCACAATTTGGTATACATGGCATATTTTAAGTTATACTTCTAAGAAAGGGGACATGAGGTGAATCAGTTTATATTTTCATAATGAGTGAAAGGACTGAATTACCTGTAGTCACTCAATATCATCTAGACAGGATATTTTAGAAAACTCTGTGTTTAGGGACCTTATACTAATGGAACAATTTTTTTATACATTATGTTTGAGTAATATAGTTGCTAGCACTATAATGCATGGTTATATCTGTTATGCTTTGCTGTTAAAGTGCAAAAATAAATAACAATAAGCATATACTCTATACTTTATATAGTATCTTTGTGCAGTCTGTTCACATATTTACTGTCTCTCTAACTGTCATTCCAGTGGAGACATCACATTATGCAGTTGTTAGAACCTTAGAGACCAGCACAGCTTAAAAAAAGAAAAAGACGTTAGACATTTACATGTTCTGTTTCAGAAAATAACACCCTCATGAGAATAAGGCAGACAGCTCTGAAAGTCAGTTGGCAGATGACTCCATTGTGAGAGTATAGATGGCTTTTATAGTGAAATGAAAGAATTTATGGAAAATTAAAATATGAAGGTCTGACAGTGAAAAGAAAGAATTTCTCAAAAAAAAAATCAGTAAAGAAAGTAATTCAAATTTAAATTTGGATTTAAGGTTCAGTTGCATAAGACCACAAATCATACTAATAAGAATGAAATTATGCCGACCAGATGTAGCGTATTTAAATACCATATGGTGTATCTTAAGCTTCAGTGATTCAAATCATCACTGTAAGATTTACAGCACGGTATTCAAATATATTATTTTAGGGGTTGTGCCGTTAGAGAAACATGCAAAGTGCTTATGACATGTATGGCACATTGGCAGGGTACTTTGAATCAAAGTACGTAGAGCATATGAATTATATTCAATGATTATATTGCTGGGATTATTATGACATCTAGACACATGGAGGCAGTTGACTCCATAGCGGAAAAAAACATTTTTTTTAGTCTTTTAAGCTTGTTAACTAGATAGATGTTAAGGGAAAATTATGTTTTTGTCATGACCCAGACCAAAAATCTATTCACATACAAAAAATCTTATTTACCTTGAGAAATAGGATAAGAAATAATAATGCATCATGACAAAATGATAAAAGAAAGTTTAAAATATATATAAAATTTGGCAAGGTAATTTAATTAGGTACAAATCCTATTTTACATACATACATACAAAATATTTAAAATACATTGGTAATCCAAGGAAGCAGTCATTTGTGTAGCAAGTGTTTGTTGGATAGGGAATTTAAAATATGTATTTTATATCACTTACAGTATACATATGTCTCAGTCTGAATAAAAGTAGAAAGTGTAAGAAATTAATCATATACAAGCAATGTGCTGTTAGTCTAAATAGAAAATAAATCAGATGCTGTTTTCCAATTTTGCCATGAACAGTTCATTAATTTGATATTCATGGACTGGATGGAGAGATCATATTTATGTAAAGTCAGTCACAAAAAAGGATGACAAATGTGAGACACATTTCATGTGTTTGCTTGTGTGCATGGAAGACAATCATATAAGAACCTAATGTAAGGGGAGGTATATATATATATATATATATATATATATATATATATATACATATATATATACATATATATATATATATATATAAATTCATATACATATATATATATATATATATATATATATATATACATTTATATACATATATATATATATTTTTATATTTTTATATATATATATATATATATATATATGGTGTATATTACATATCCGGGCATTTAAATGTTCGAATCGCTAAAGATCGACCTTTAGCGATCGAACATTCAAATGTTCAAATATGTAAGAAAACAATAAAAAAAAAAGAAAAAGAAAAGGGTTTAAACAGGGGGAGGGCAAGCCCCCCTGCACCCCCCCCCCACACCCCCTGCTACTTAAATATACCAACTTCAAGATCGCACTTCAGTGCACTACAGTGCGGAAACAGGAAATTTCCCATTGTCTACACTGTAGCACGATCTTGGAGTTGGTATATTTAAGTAGCGGGGGGTGTGGGGGTGCAGCAGGGCTTGCCACCCTGCTTACACCTTTTAGTTTTTTTTTTCCTTTTCCTTTTTTTTAAAATTTTTATTCATATTCGAACATTTAAATGTTCGATCGCTAAAGGTCGATCTTTAGCGATTCGAACATTTAAGCATTCGGATATGGAATATAGACCCTATATATATTTACACACACACACACACACAGATATATATATATATATATATATATATAGTATACATATATATATATATATATATATATATATATATATATGTATATATATATATATATATATATATATATATATATATATATATATATATATATATATATATGGTTCTAGGTTATAACATCGACAACCTAAATAACCGACAGAGATGTCAGTGGAACAAAAATACCGAAATCTGACTTCATTGACAATGAAGGATTTGGATAGCAAAGAATGTCGAAATAACTACAATAATATAGTTAGTTAGAGTGTCACTTCAGTATAACAAGTATATACGTGTCATGTAAATTGTACTATCTGAAAGTACGCAAGCATGCTACCATGTGGTAGGTAACGAAGGAAAAATAGTTCAATGTGGTAGCGTAATTGAAGGGAAATGCTCTGCGCTGCTATAACATTTCCGGCTTTTTCAGTTGTCGATTTCGTGTGAAGTCGGCATTGTGGTGTCGGTTTATTTGTTGTCGGTTATTTAGGTTGTCGATGTTATAACCTAGAACCATATATATATATATATATATATATATATATATATATATATATATATATATATAAAATAGTCACTATTGCCAATTCGTATCTTTGTAAGTGGCATTTACCTTCTAGACTCTTCATATCTGACTGTACTACTGATACAGAAGTGATTGCTCTACTCGGAACTAAAACAATATTCTGTTGCACTCTATTCTAATCAGTCCTACTTGTTCTATTGTAGATTCAGCCTGCACCACCTGTCCTTCAAAATACAGCTGTAATGCCATTTGAACATTATTATTATTATTATTATTATTATTATTATTATTATTATTATTATGTTAGTCTGCCCAGGGATTGTTATTAATTTACTAATTTATTTCTGAATTTATTTATTTTTTTATATTGTTAAACAGAACATTTTCACTAGAAATAATACATTGTTATTGGAGATCTGGGAAAATAAGTTCCTCAAATATTATTTTTCTTTACCTTTTAACTTTGTTCACTGCAGTGTTTTTGCTGCATTTATTAATTGTTTTTCAGATACCAGAGCTGCGTATACATCTCAACTGTACAGATTTTCGCAGAATGTCCAGATTTTTGCCTCATATTTTTGGTCTGTTTTTCATAAAATTGTGTTTCTTTGGCAAATTAGTGGTGAATCAGTAAAGATTCAGGTCATTAAATAATGACAGACATTTGAGTTTCAGACTTTATACCCTTCAGAAAATTTATGCTAATATAAAATCTGCTATTCTGTCAACTTTTTAAGTTTTAAGAGCAATATTTAAAAATTTTCCCTGTTTTTGGGTATTTGTCCCCCTATTATTTATGGCTTTGTCCAGATTTCTTGCTCTAAGAGGTTGATAGGTATGCTGCTCAGTCAGTCATGTGACAGCTCATATGAAATCAAAACTCCCAAACTCCTATTTTCTTTTTACTTGTATTATCTACCAGAGCCTTTTTAAGTTTGCTTAAATACAAAATCATCACTAGTCAGAGACTTCCAGTATGAGTGTCTAGCAGTTACAGGTAAAGAGAAAGTGTTCCACTGTGCTTCATTATATTTTCAACAGAAACGTGTTCCTTTGCATCACAGAATTGATTAGTCTTCCCTAAATGTGGAAACCTGTTGCTTTGCATCACAGAATTGATTAGTCTTCCCTAAATGTGGAAACTTGTTGCTTTGCATCACAAAATTGATTAGTCTTCCCTAAATGCATGGTGGCATTCTGGTAGTAGTTCAATGGCAAACCTCAGAAAAACAAAAAATGACAATACGAGGACACATGGCCCACATGAGAACATTGTTTTTCCAGTGGTCAGTTCATTCAGGACAGTTAATCTAATCAGGACTATACCAGAAATTATGCAGTTCACTAGATAGGAAAGAACACTGTCCCTGTATTTGAGCAGTTGGTCAACTAGAGAAAAACTTGAGGAGTGCTGAAGGGAGAGAGAGAAGGAAATGGACAAAGGATTAACTGAGTTCTCAGATTATCTCCACCTGCTTCAAGAAGAATGAAGGAATCCACTACCAAACTAGATACTGCAGAACCTAAAGTGGAGTTGTCAGAGGAGAAGTTAATTGACACAGAAGACAGAACCAGAGTGTAAATCATGTGTTTGATAAACATAGCTGAAAAGGGTGAAGATGTATAGAATTTTTTTATGTGCAAGTGGTGAGACAGATGGGTCTACAAGAAGATACCATATGAAAGAGGTCATTATTGCTATTTCCAGGTTAAGTGACTTCTTTGAAGCACTCCAGACTTTATATTATGCACTGTGCACTGTGCAACTTCTATTCCAACTGAATAAGTCCTTTGACATATTTGGCAACTGACAGAGGTTGTTTTCTATGGGCAATCACATGCTTTATTATATGTAGGACTTTTCATTCCAGACAACAAATAAATGAATTATCTTTATTCCAGTCATTAAACCATCCAAAGTCAATGGAATACTTTTGAAAATGTTATACTCTGCATCATTTAAAATCATGATTTTCCAATGAGTATTTTTAGTAGTTACAAGAAATACTTGAAGGATTCTACAGATTTGTTTTCCTGATCATCATACAGAAACAAAAAGCTCCCACAAAGTAATCAAACTCATTCACAACAATATGTATGCTCAGCAGGGTCTCAAAGAAATTATATCTCAACCCAAAGGCAGAAAACTGCTTTGTTTCTATCCACACAGGATCATAGGATCATAGGAAGTTACTAGGCTAATGGCCCTAGGGCCCTTACAAGCCTAGCCAAGGTCTACCCTTATTCCCATGATTAGCACCTTTTGCCTTTATCCAAGAGGGCCACAGATACAACCCCTGGGGTGAATTTGCAGTTACCCATCCAATCGTCCAAATAACTTTTGAAGAGGGCCAATGAGGTGCTCTGTTTGACATGAAGTGGGAGTCTGTTCAAAAGGTGTGGTAACCTCTGGGAGACAAATCTGTCCCTCCAGCAGGTTCTATTAATGTCACATACCAGGTTAAGGTCTTAAGAGCGTGTAGCCTGTGTACCATTTGAATTACAGATATGCAGCATTTCCAATAAAGCAGGGTCAGAGATTGTCTTATATGCAAGGCAGAGGTCACCTCTGAGAAGTTTATGTGAAACAGAATAAAGTGGCAGTGATTTCAGATCATCCATATAGGACAGATGCTGAAGACTTTGAATTTTACTTGTGAGGAACATTTGTGGTCTTGCCAGTTGCTTGGAAAGGTACATACCAAAAGGGAAGTAGTACTCAATTATTGGTCTGATGAGAGAAGAGTACAGGGAGGTTATAACTTCTTTTTTTCCGGAGGCAATGCCCTTACTTATGAGTTGAGCAATACAGAATGCCCTACTTACCACTGTGGAGACATGGTGATCAAATATAAGGCTGCTGCCAACCTGTGTGCCAAGGTCTCTCACCACTAAGTGGGTACTTAGGGTGTTGCTATTGATGTAGTAGTTAGCAGGAAACATTGCTCTTACCAAAAGAAATTATAATACATGTTTTTACATTGAGTTTAAGGCCATGACCTTGGCACCAATCATTTGCTGTTTTAGACCCTTTTGCAGGATGTTGACATCATTTGGAGATTCTATGACCACTCCCAGTTTGCAGACATCAACAAACTTTGTCATCCAAAAAATTTTAGTTTTTGCTTATACTTCAGAGAAATAGATTCCAAACAGTAGAGGTCCCAGGACTGATCCCTGTGGAACACCACTGGAGGTGGATTCCTGATGTTCTTCATGTTTCACTGTTGCAGTCATCACATTTGGGTAATTTGCCTGCAGGTAGCCCTCAGCCGGCCTGAATACCAGAGTCTTGGATTCCTACGTAGGATGCTGTCTCTTCTTCCATGACGTCTGGTCATCAGGGGTATAAAACATGCAGCTGATGCCATTACATCAGTCTTTTTTGCCGTGTGTTGCCCGAAGCAGAAGCAGTTCGCAAGTGCCGGTCGGCCGACTCCTGAAATTTTTTTCGAGTTTCAGAACCGAAGTCTTCAAAAAAGGATAAGTATCCCTTTGGGGATCTTTTTTCTTGCTCCAACCGATGTCAGTAAAAGTTAACAATTGTCTTACCTGTGGAAAGCAAATACCTCATAAAGATTTTCATTCTTACTGCATTCCTTGCTTAGGCCCAGACCACAACATCCCACGCTGTCAATTTTGTGCCTTGTTCAACCCCCGAACTATTTGTCGTCGGGCTATTTTTGTAGCAAATTATTTTGGCACTCAGAATCAGTACTCCGAAATGGCTTTGTTAAGCCATCTGATTACCGATATTCCGAAAAAACGTAAAGATAAAGACAGAGACAGACCACATAGGTCCAAAACTGCCAACGACACTTCCGTTAAGGTAGTCACCAGTCCTCCAGTACTCAGTAAGGTGCTTTCACAGCCAATGATATCTGCTACTTCAGATTTGCAGGCCTCTACTGAGACCCATTCGGAGTCTGGTATGCCGCGAGATGCTTCTTCAGCTATGGAACCTGCGGATGTCTCTACCTTGGATGGGTCCAGAGCCGCTAGGCACTGGCTTCTGAGGGTGTATTCAGGCCTACAGATTTGCATTTTAAATCAACGCCATCTTCTTCATCTAGGCCTAAAACTCACACCACGCCTAGAAAACTGATGTCCAAACTGCATGCCAAGGCCCATATGCCTAAAAAACAAATGCTTAGAATGACTGAAGACCTTATTACTTTAATTACGGGAAGCCAGCCTTCCCCCTCTAAGAGACCTAGAACTGATTTTCCTTCTGATTCTTCTGATCAGAAATCTGATATTTCTGCTCTTTCTGATGACCAGGATTTGCCTTATCTACCTATGAGGATTCTCATGCAGAGGATTCCATTCCCTCTGCTTCCCCTCCAGAAGATTTTTCTTTTGGTGAAACCTTGCACACTCTTAGGGAGCATTTCCGCTGAGAAAGCCAGGATTACTCTGACTCCAAAAAGAGGCTTTGGGAATTCTTACTCCTTCCTCAACACAGGACTTTAGCTATCCCTCCTGTTCTGGACATTGTAGGTGATGCTTTCTTGGAATCTAGCCTTTCCCCAGACACTTTACCTCCAGCTCCCAGAAAACCTGACAGGTATTACAGAGTACCTGACTCTCACAAGTTCCTTTTTCAAGAATCCTATTGCGGATCCTGAGACCATTCCCAAGGACCTAAAGGCATTAAGGTTACTTCTGTCAAAAATCCTACCCCTTCTGATAGAGATTCTAGAGCCTTAGATAGATGGGGTAAGAAAGTATACACTTCTTCCATTTTGCCCATTAGGGCTTTAAATTGCCAGTTTCATATGTTAAAGTACCAGCAGCATATTATGGCACTACTTAAACAGAAAATTATGTTGATTCCTGACTGTGCTGAACACAAAGAATTACAGGATTTAATGCATTTTGCAGAACAAGTTGGTAAACATACTTTGCAATGTGATTTTGACTCTTTAGAAGCATCTTGCAGGGCTGATATCACTGGGTCTGTACTTAGAAGGCATGCTTGACTTAAGGAGCAAAACTTGCCAGATCATGTTAAAGCTAAATTACTGGATGCTCCCTTAAGCCAAGATCCACCTGTTTGGCAACAAAGCAGAAGAAATCCTCAAAAGGATGGAGGAAAAAGCTAAATCTTTGCAAACTGTTAAAGATTTCCTTCAAGTACAGCCTCACAGATTTAGTAGACATTGGCCTTCAAAGATTTGGTCCTTTCCAGTCTCTTTCAGGCCCTCTCAGTCCAAACCAAGAAACAGCAGACCACTTAGGTTGCAGTCTCACACTGCACACAGGTCTAAGCAGTGGGGGCTCCCACTTCCAAAGCAGGGAGCAGTAAGACACCACCCCCTATCGAAAAATGGCACAATGACTTTTCATGGCCTGCTCAACTGCCTGCTCCCTTAGGAGGAAAGCTCACCCTGCATGCAAAAAACTGGGAACTCATTACCCAGGACAAATGGGTTTTGAACATAGTTTCCCAAGGATACAGATTCCACTTCCACACCCTACCAACCCCAAATGGTTGGCCAGGCCTAACCCCAAATCAGTGGGCAGAGGCCCAACAGCAGGTTCTCTCTCTTCTAAGTATCAGGGCTATTCAACCTGTCCCAGCAGAACAAAGGGGACAAGGTTTTTATTCAAGACTTTTCCTGGTACCCAGAAAAGACAGCTCCTGGTGTCCTATCCTGGATCTCTCTATTCTAAACACCTTTTTGGTAATCCCAAAATTCAAAATGCTAACACTTCAACAGCTTCTTCCTATGCTAGGCAAATATGCCTAGTTGGCAACCTTAGACTTAAAGGAAGCTTACCTGCACATTCCAATAAGGTAATCTCGCAGGAAATACTTACGCTTCAGAGCAGGCTCTGCACTTCCCTTTGGCTTATCTACTGCTCCCAGGGTATTCACAAAGTGTCTAGCTCCAGCCATTGCATTTTGCAGGCAGAGAATTATTCAGATATACCCATACTTGGACGATTTTTTGATTCAGGCAGAAAGCCAGGACTTGCTATTACAACATCTGGCATTTGTAAAGGAACTTCTAACCTCAATGGGGTACACCATAAATGAAAAGAAATCTTACCTAGTACACTGCCAACAGATTGCATTCCTCGGAGCAAGCTTGAACACAACTTGCCAGATGGCTTTCCTCACTCCAGAGAAACAAGTTAATTTGACAACCAACTTCAAATTATTGGCCACAAAACCCCAGCTATCTGCAAGGAAAATTCTGCAAGCCCTGGGGTTCATGGCCTCTTGCATTCTACTAATGCCATATGCAAGACTGCATATGAGGAAACTACAATGGTATCTAAAAAGCCTATGGTGTCAACATTCTCAGGACTTGGAATCAATGATTCCTATTATTCCTTGTATAAAGACAGAGTTCCTTTGGTGGGCAGAGGCCTGCTACCACAACAAGGGTCTCTCTTTCACTCTACCCCCTGCTGCCCAAACCCTAACAACAGATGCATCAGACTATGCATGTGAGGCTGACTTGGCAGGGCAGTGCATTCAGGGCAAATGGAACCTGAGACAGATGCACCTGCATATCAACCAAAAAGAAATGTTAGCCGAACAGAATTCCCTGACAGCCTTCAAAGACCGCATTCTTCCAGGACAACTATTGGTAAAGACAGACAACACCACAGTTATGTGGTACATAAACAAGCAGGGGGGAACCCACTTGTATCCTCTCTATAGACTAGCCATGGCTCTGTGGAACACAGCCTTGAGCTACCAAGTGCACCTAAAAGCTCAATTCCTGCCAGACAAGCTAAATTCACTGGCAGACAACTTAAGCAGAAATCTCATGGGCCCACACAAATGGAAACTGGAACCAAAAATATTCAACTTCTTGAGGAACAAATGGGGGACTCCAGAGGTAGACCTGTTTGCCTCCCCTCAGAACTACCAATTGGACAAATTCTGCACAATGACTTCCCACAGTCAAGCTTGGAAAGTGGATGCCCTGTTCTTTACCTGGGAAAGCCTCTCGGTTTATGCCTTTCCCCCTCTGCCTCTGCTCTTGAAGGTTCTGCTAAAGATCAAACAGGACAAGTCAAGGACAATTCTGATTGCACCAGACTGGCCACACCAGCACTGGTACCCCCTCTTGCGCAGTATGACACTGCTGGAACCATGGCACCTACCTCAGACCCCTTCCCTGCTGCCCCAGCAGGCAGACCAGATTCCATACCCTCAGCTTCAAACCATGAACCTTGCAGCCTGGCTAATTCCTTAAGCTCTCAAATAGCATCCCTCAATAAGCAGGTGCTAGATGTCATTCTGAAGGCAAGGAGGCCTAGTACTAGAAAATCCTATGCTGAAAAGTGGAAAAGATTCTGTTCCTGGAGCCAGACTCAGAATGGGCACAACGGTGCCCAGCTTATCACATATTCTTCAGTACTTAACAGAAATGCTCCACAAGGGCCTATCCTTCTCGTCAATTAAAATTCATGCCTCTGCCATTTCAGCTCATTATAATACTGAGCCACCCGTCTTTTCTCACCATCTGCTAAAATAATTCCTTAGAGAGGCCAAAAATTTAAGACCCCCCAGGAGAGCCCCTACTCCAGCCTGGGACCTTAACTTTGTATTGGAAAAGCTCATTCTCCCTCCCTTTGAGCCAGCTGCAACAGCAGAGTTGAAATTCCTTTCTTGGAAAACAGCCTTCCTTCTAGCCATCACTTCAGCAAGAAGAGTGTCTGAATTACAGGTCCTCATGGCAGTGGAACCCTTCATTATCTTCCATGCAGACATGGTTTCCCTCAGGACCAATCCTTTCTTTATGCCCAAGGTTGTGTCTAGTGTGGCTCTAAATCAGTCCGTTCATTTGCCTACTTTCTTCCCTAATCCACAAAACAAAGGAGAATGAATACTGCACTCTCCGGACATGCACAGACAACTTAAATTTTATTTGGACAGGACTAAGCCTCTCGGGAATCTGAACAGCTGCTAGTTGGCTTTGCTGCAGGGGCAGAGGGGAAGACCATTTCAAAGCAAACCATTTCCAAATGTATAACCTATTGCATTCACTTCTGCTACAAGCACCATGGAAAACCTACCCCTCAGGGGATAAAATCACATTCCACCAGGGCTGCATCTACCTCTGCAGCCTTTCTCAGAGGAGTCCCCACCAGGGACATCCTAGAAGCTGCTACCTTGAGCTCTGTACATAGCTTCACCAAGAATTACCACATGCCTCTTTTTTCTAAATCCAGAGCTGGTTTTGCCACTGCAGTCTTGCAGGGCTTAATAACTGGCCCTAATGCTCTCTAACTGCCTCCTCCCTTCCTTAGTTTTGGGAATCAACCCAAATGTGATGACTGCAATAGTGAAACACGAAGAACATAGTACAGTTGTGTACACTTACCATAAATGTAAATGTTCGAGTGTATTCACTGTTGCAGTCCTGGTTACCATCCCTCCAGACCCCTGACTTCTCTTGGCTCTACCTTTCCTTCTTGTTTGGCATATTTAAGTTTTCAGGTGTATTTGCTTTTTGATGGAGGTGTACTATAACATATAATTGCTTCCCATTGTAGGGGCACCTGACACCTGGAGCAAGAAAAACTGTTGTAATGGCATCGGCTGCATGTTTTATACCCCTGATGACCTGACGTCATGGAAGAAGAGACAGCATCCGACACAGGAATCCAAGACTCTGGTATTCAGGGCAGCTGAGGGCTACCTGCAGGCAGATAACCAAAATTTGATGACTGCAACAATGAATACACTCGAACATCTACATTTATGGTAAGTGTACACAAATGTGCTTTTTGACTACATGTGTTCTATCACTGAGCCAGTTAGAGACACATCTAATGATATAAGGGTTGATATTTAGCTGGGTGAGGTTGTCAATGATGCCTGAATGGGTGATTGTGTCAAAACCCTTGGCTAAGTCTAGGAAGGCTGTATGCACAGCTTTCCCCTCATCCAGGGCCTTGGAGACTGTCTCAAAGAAGTCCACCAGGTTTAACAGGCATGATTTCCCTTTGACAAATCCAAACTGAGTAGGTTCAGGTGTTTGGAGATTACCTATATCTTTGTTGCTAAGGTCTCTGTGTTTTCTATTTTCTCCAAATCTTTTGGGTTTCGAATACCATGACAGGAATAGACCTCATTCCTAAGTCAACATATGATTAAAGTTCATGAAATTAGTATTGTTTCAATCTTTGATGTCAGCCAAAAGTGCTATTAGCAGCACCCACAATGTGCCCAGTAATGACTCCTTCTGATATTCGTAAGGGGTTACATGGATTGGTAACATATCTAAATATGACTGCAAATTCTTTTTTATAAGACTCATTGCTCCTACTACTATTGGAACTGTCTGGGTATCTTTCTACCACATTGCTCTCATTTCTGCCTGCGTTTCGTGGTATTTACTTTTTGTCTCTCTGCATGCAAGACACTATAGTCACTGGGTGTGGCGATTTCAATGATCAATGCTACTTTTGTCTTCTTTTCTTGGACCACTATATCCAGTATTCTAGCATCTGTCTTTTGAACTGTTGGTAATGGGTGATCCCATGTGATATAAGCTTCATCATTTTCTATGACGCTTTGTGGCTCATGTTTCCAATGTTTTTCAGCCATTTCAATACCATAATGTTTGCACAATCCCCAGTGCATCAGTCTCGCCACATTATTATGCCTTTCAGTGTACAGTCCTTCTGCCATTAGTGTGTCGCAATCAGCAACAAGGTGTGTGACTGTTTCCAATTCAGTTTTACAAAACCTACATTAGTCTGTTTCTCCCACACGTTCAATGGACTTTGTAAACCAGTGTGTATGTTGCCCACTGTCTTGGGCTGCCAATATTAACCTTTCATTTCTTAGTTTGTATTCGCCTTTCCTTAACCATTCCTGTGTTTATTCTTGAACAACATGAGGCTCTTCCAGAAGTTTTCTATACTTGTAACTATATTTATGTTTTTTCCACATTTCTTGCCTTCTCATCTGGTCCTTCACCTTATAGTCTTTCTTTTGTTTTTTTGCACATGCAGTTGCTGCCTGGTTTTTATCTACTTCTGGTTTGATTTCCATTCTTGCTTGATGTCGATATGTTTCTGCTAAATTAAGCAGAGAAGTCATCTTAGATTTATTCTCCTCATGTTTCAAAACTTTCACTACATTTGGATTTTGTGAGGTCAGTAGATATGTGTGGAGTTCCACGATTGCAGATCTATACATGTAATCAATTTCAAGGAGGCCCTTCCCTCCTTCGGAGTGGGGAATATATAATCTTGGTATACATTGATTTTATAAATCTTTTGGTGAGCGTGAAGCATCCTTCTTGTTTTAATATCTAATCTATCCAACACTTTTTGGGGCCAGTCAGTCACTCCAAAACTGTACATTAAGACAGGAAGAGCAAACTGCTTTATAGCTTGGATCTTGTTCCCAGATGTCAATGCTGTTCTCAGGATTAATTTAAGACTTCTAAAGTACTCCTTACTGAGTTTTATTTGCATGTGTTTATGTTTTATTGCTGATCTTTCATCAATTCCCAAGTATTTATACACTCCCTTTTGCTCAAGTTCTTTTATATTATATTCTTGTCTCAAATTTATGTTTTCCTGGTGCTGCAGTTTTCCTGCTTTAAAGGTTGCTTTTGCACATTTATCAAGACCAAATGACATTTTAATATCATCTGAAAATGTTTTGACAACCTGCAACTGTGCTTTCAGTTCCTCATCTGATGAGCTGTACAGTTTTAAATCAACAACAAAGAGAAGATGAGAAGGCATTAGACGTTGTTGTTTTCTAGGAGCCAAATTGTAGCCATGGCCTAAGCTATTAAGTAAAGAGCTTAATGGATTAATGGCAAGGCAAAATAGCAACAGTGACAGAGAGTCACCCTGGAATATCCCCCTTTGAATTTTTATCCCTGGGATAAAAATCTGTCCTTTATCATGGCTTAATTGTAAAGTGGTCTGCCACTGTTTCGTGGTTACTGAAATGTAGTCACTCAGTGTAGGGTGTATCTTATACATTATTAAGCATCATGATTCACTCCATGGCCTTGCAGATAAGGCTAGTCAGGCTAATAGGTCGATAGTTCCCTGGGTCAGTGGAAACACCACCTTTGTGCAAGGGAATAACTGTGCCCATTTTTCATTCAACTGGTACGAAGCTGGTGCTTAGACAATGACCGAAAAGACTACCCAATGGTGTTGCTAATTTTTGTTGGAGCCCATGTAGGACACAGCCTGGGATGTTACCAGGTCCTGAAGCTGGTGCTTAGATAATGACTGAAAAGACTACCCAATGGTGTTGCTAATTTTTGTTGGAGCCCATGTAGGATACAGCCTGGGATGTTATCAGGTCCTATAGATGCTGTGTTTAGAGAAGACATTTACGACCTGCTCTTTACAGATACAAGATAGGGGACAGGTGGTAAGGATGTTATTGGGTACATGTGGTGGGGACAAGGGACTGAAGTTTTAAAAGAACCTGTCTGTGAAGTGGTTACCTATGTCCACAGGTTCAGTATATGTAGTATCATTAACTACCAGTTCGGCACAAATCTGGGCCTTTCCTTTTAGGTTATGGATGTAACAAAATAATGCCTTATAGTTGTCCTTAGTTGAGGAAGCTAATTTGGATTTCTAGTTTGCTTTGGAGGACTTCCTAAGAAGTAAGTTGAGTAGGGAGTGTTCCCAGTTTAATCCTTCTTACTCTAATGCAGCACTTTCTTCCTCTTCTTGTAAAGCCTGTTAATGGCAGTTGTCCACCAGGCAGGTTTGCTCTTCCTTGAGGAGCTTGTTTTGGTCCTATCATGTACGGCCGAGTCAATGCAGTTATACAGGTGTTTGTATAAAGCACTGGTGTAGAACTTGGCATAGTTGCCAGTTCCGTCTGCGGGGGGAGGTTCAGTGCAGCTATGTATATCATTCCATAAGAGGTTGTAATCTGCTTTGGAGAAGTTTTTTAATTTAGTTGCTGCTGGGTGTGGGCAGATGTGATAGTCATTTCAAATGACACTGATTTGTGATGAGATCTCGTCAGGGAAGACATCACAGTGGGGGTGCTACTGTGGTCCACAACATTGGTAAGCACCAGATCCAGGATGTTGGCACCCCTTGAGGGGGTGTCAACCAGCTGGTCCAGGGCCTTGGAGTTAACGAAGTCGAGGAACTTTTGGGCAAGTGAGTGTGAGCACGAGTAATTTACCAGTCAATGGATGGGTAGTTAAAGTTGCCCAAAACCATGGTGTTCAGATGTATCTTCATAGACTCAAGTAGATCCAAATAGACAGAGTGGGTGTCCTGATTCATGGAAGAGGCCCTGTAGCTGGCAATGGCTTGAATAGGTGTCCTATCAACAGTTAATTTATCTGAAGTATCTCCAGGGAATCATACTTTTTAACCAATCTGGAGGTGTATTTATCTTTAATGCATATTGATATACCACCTCGTTTAGTTTTCACATCTTCAGTTTGTGGTCTAAATGTGTGGATGGAGGTGTAACCCATTATGGCTGGGGTGGTCTCCATAGCCTTGAACCAGGTCTCTGAGAATGCACAAATGTCTGTATCTTCCAAGGTGAGGACTGCTTCCAGTGAGTGCAGTTTCATGTTAAGACTCCTAGCATTTAGCAGCATAATGTTGAGGCTATTTTTAGATAATGTTTCTACATTGGGAATTTTGTCCTTGAGACACTGCGGGTGCAAGAGCCTTAGCAGGTAGCCAAAATCCCAGGGGTGACAGAAGAAGACCATCTCTGGCAAAGCATCAAGGTCTGTTGAGCATGTCATCCCAGGCTGACAGATACTGGATCCCCTTAGAATGAAACCAGAAAGTAAACCAGTTATTGAAGTCAATAATTTTTTGTTTGTATTGAAGCATCATCCTAGGTGAAGGTAAAATGTTACTTAAGGATAGGAACATACCTTCCTGAGACAAATAGTCTGAGACCTCAGTCATGACTCTTTTCATATAGTCCATGTTTATCTCAAGTTGTTCATTCCAGCATGGACTATGATGGAGTCATAACAGTACCTGTTGTTGACAGACTTGAGTGCATGTGTGATGTGGAAGATCTTGGCACCTAACAGATAACTGACTATGACCTTTTCCTTATCCAGCCTGATGTTAGGGACATCTGTGTGTCTCACGATGGAATCATCTATGACTAATATGTTTGGTTTTGTTCCTTCAATGGCAGATGAGCCACTGGTGTGTGAGCTGTTATGTGTATTGTGTTCTGAAGAGGAAGTATTATGTGTAGCATGCTTGTCTTTGTGTTTGGGAGGTCTCTGGTGTTTAGGTATGTTTCTGGTGAACCTCTGCATATATAGGTATGTGTGATATGGTTTGGGTGGAGTAGGAGGTGAGATGTGCATGCTAACAACCTGCACATTGTTATATGTACTGACTGGTGTATGAGAGAGCATGGATTCAAGGTTCTTAATATAGTTGTATCTCTTACATGTTGAGTTTGCGTGGACTAGGAGTAGAGGGTTGTCAGTGAACATGAAGCAGTTGCTACATTGCTTCAGGATGCCCATGTCAACCAAACTGGCTAGAGAAACTGTGGGAAATTGTCTTTCCATAGTGTTAGGTAAATTTATATGGTCAGAAAAAGAGATGAACTTAAGAATGTCTAGTGAGTGAGACATTTGTTGGTACCTCAGAGGCTAGGCTTAGTCTTCTACCTGACAATAGAGCATGGCCAGAAAAAACCTCTGTAGGATCACAAGCAAAGTGCTAAGGGAAAATTTAACAAGCAAAACATTTGCTTCTATAACCAGCAGTGGTAACCATTTCTATACAGCAGTGTACAATGGTGCTCTACATGCAAACAAGCACAAATGCGTAGCTAAAATAAAACAAGAAATAACCCTTTTAACTCAAACTAGCCAATAAGAATGCTCTCTCTGAGCTCTAGTCCAGTCACCCTCAATTAGATGGGACCCCAACAGCACTGTCCTCCCACAAGGTTGCAGAAGGGCCTTCACCAGCAAAGACGGCTTGCATTTGATGCTCAGACGTTATAAAACCACCCAGAAACAGCAAAACCTGGTACTGGACTATGCTATAGTTGAACTAGTACAGTATACAGTGAAATGTGGCAACAAAATAGTTCAGGCAATTCTAACAGACAGTAGAAAGAAAACAAATATAAATTAAAAGTGCAATAAAAGAGCAAAAAAAGGCACTTGGAGTTAATTGGAAGCAACGGATGCCTCAGATCTTTCAGTATGTCAGTGAAGAGCTGGTTATAGTGCTCACGTGATTCTAAACAGTCTAGATTCAGGAAGTATGTATCTGGCCTATGCTCTAAAATGCAGAAATACTAGAATTTCAAAGTGTGGGTGAAAGCACAGTCACAACAGCACAAAAAACAAATACAAAAACAAAAAAATGTTTAAATAAAGCAGCAATTTACCAGGAATTTCCAGCTTAGAAGGGTGTAGGCCACATTTTTCCACCACAATAATCTAACCACACACCTTCCTAATGTAAAGTAACTGGTTTTAGAGTCTAAGTACTTAAGTCAGAACTAAGACACTTCAGAATAAAAGACACAATACGCCTTCAATCCATACCTCTCAACCTCTTAGAGCAAGAAATCTGGACATAGCCATAAATCAAAGTGGGACAAATGCTCAAAAATAGGGACACTTTTTAAATATTGCTCTTTTAAACCTAGAAAGTTGATAGAATAACTGGTTTTGAATTAGCGTGAATTTTCTGAAGGATAGGAAGTCTGAAACGCAAATGTCTGAAATTATTTTCTAACTTCAGTCTTTAATGAGTTACCACTAATTTGCCAGAAAAGCACAATTTTATAAAAAATGGACCACAAATATGAGGACAAAATATGGACATTCTGCAAAAATCTGTACAGTTGAAAGGTATGCTTCAACCAGCAATTTCCAGCTTAGAAGGGTGTAGGCTATCCTCTCCTGCCACAAGAATTTAGGCCAGAAATTGTCCTAATGTAAAGTAACTGGTTTGGAAGCCAAGTGCTTAAACCAGAATAAAGACACTTAGGATAACAGACACAATAAGCCTTCACCAGCAGTTCTCAGTTTAGAAGGGTGTAGACCACACTTCCCTGCCACAAGACTCTAGACCACAACCCTCCTAATGTAAAATAACTGTTTTGGAGCCAAAGTATTTAAACCAGGACTAAGATACTTTCAGAATAACAGACACAACAAGCCTTCAACCATCAATTCCCAGCTTATAAGGGTGTAGGCTATCCTCTCCTGCCACAGGAGTTTAGATCACAAATCTTCCTAATGTAAAAATAACTGTTTTGGAGCCCAAATGCTTAAATCAGAGCAAAGGCACTTAGAACAACAGGTACAATAAGCCTTCACCCGGCAATTCCCAACTCAGAAGGGCACAGTAATATAGTAGATAATGACTAGAAGACATATACCATATTGCAATATATTCTATTTCTTTTTTTGTTTTGTTTTGTTATATATGGTAAGACTAAGAGTGATATATGAAATGTCACAGTAATTTTGTTCCTCATCATATGTTTGATAATATGAAATGGTACAGCACTTGTAAACTACATATAAAACTGTTAGCAGTGGAGTTTTCAGAGGATGTGATGCTGTCTGCAAAGCTCTGCACTACATTAATATGTTATGGAGTGCAGCCATTTGGTTATAGTTAATGAACTAGTTGTGCCCTCAAGTTAATATCATAAGAGTTTGTAATATGTGGTTTAGGTAAATATCAGACTGATCATGGAGGTGTAGAAGACAAAGTAGTAACTGGTCCTCTAGGCCATTATGTATGGAGTTGCTATGAGTACTTGACAGTAATTTAGTCACAGACAGTATGCCCCTATTTATAAGAACAGGCTGTGCTGTTAGTTAATTGTCTTGATAATAGATATATGCACGAGTGATGCATTTTTGAGAGCATAGCACTTCATGTGACAATCCACTACAGTAACTTCCTGTGGGGTGCTGCTGTTAGAGTCACTAATGGCCCAAACATAATTTTATTAATAGGTAATATATGGGCAAGTCTCATGCCATAATGAAGTATAGTGAATGGAAAGAAAGGGCCTTTCGGTTTAGTAACCCTTGCCACTAGCCACTTGTACTCTTTCTGTGAGAAGTGTTTGCTTTTGGTGCCGCTAGCTATTTCATCATTTAGGTAACATCTGGCAAGGATCATTTGATAATTTTTAATTTGGGAGAGTAGGAGAAATCAGTAATCTACATGATGCAAGATGCCTGTATCATTACACAAACTGGCTTCCAATTATTTATTTAATTTAAAATGTCTTAAGCGAGTTAGATTGTTGATCCACGTTCAACAATTTCAGGCTCAGCCTGCATAAAATTCACAAAGATAAAAAGAATAGCAATGTATGACAGACGGTTGACATATAGTAGAACATTTAAATAAGACAAAAGAATTTAACACCTAATGTAAGGTAGGCATGTGTACTAACTCTATATAATGCACTTTATATATAGTACCAAAAATGCAGTGGAGTCAGTAATGAAGGTGAAATATATAGATTATTGTATTTACAACTTGTAATAGGAGCCAAAATGAGGGAAGGGTAGGCAAGGAAGAGAGTCAGGCAGAGGAATTAAAATCTATTAACAAGTAAGCTGGATGGTTTACCGAGTAGCAAAAATTTAGCCAGTAGCTAACTTTCAACATTAATGACTTATAAGTAGCAAAAAATTCAGGAGACAAAATAAGGGGATGGGGTGAAAGCACCAGGTATATCATAATGATGAAACATTTGCAGGATATGTTTGTGTGAAAAATTTTAGGCTGCATCAGAGTTTAATGTAGTGGCTAATTTGTGTGGGTTCAGTTGGGATAGATTCCCATCTTTGAGGTAGTATCACTGAAAAACTGTAGGCGGTCACGTGTATGTCTGAATTTGTAAGTTAAAGTTTGTGGGTTAGGCAACTAGCTAAGCAATGGACGCACTCAATAAACAGAAGTTTACACATAATATACATAAGAGAGGATAAGAACAGTGCTGTTCATTGTGGAAATGGGAACTAGTGAGCTTTGACTATAACTAGGCAGTGATGGTCTGCTCTGAGGCAAAAGTAATCTACAAATATCGATAGTAATAGATTATAGGGTAACAATTTTTTCAGAGACAGAGATAATTAAAGGTAAGACCAATATTCTAGCCGATTCAAGGCTGCTCTTTTTCTGCTCATTGACCTGCCTCCAGGTGGAAGGAAATGAGAGATATTTTTATCCCCAAACAGTTGTGATTTGATCTTGGATTTTATTATTTCTGTATGGGGTTGGAAACTGAGTAGTTTGTCAAGTCATAATCCAAAGTACCTGAAATATTTACAGGTTTCAAGGAGAGTTTAATTGTAGGAGATTATATGCCATTCTGGTGGAACAGTGCAGAGCTTCTACTAAGAACCAAAAATCATGGTCTTAATTATTTGATGTTAAGAATATTTTTTTTACCTAACTAAGAGGAGAGTTGTTTGGTTTTTCAAGATGTATTTTAGTTATTTTATGTGAACAGTTAGATCTGTAGAAAACCATGTTGTATGCTTATAGTACAATTGGATTTTGCAGCTTAATGCTTTAAAGCTAATAAACATCAAGAAGAAATTGTTGACTGGTTACAGCAGCGGTATGCCCTTTTATAGAGGAGCAGAAGAAAATGCACATTTTTGTACTGAAACGTATCCATTTGTAAAAAAAAAAAAACCCTACTTGAACCAAGAGACAGCTTAGTTGCTAATGTCTATTTGGATTAATGAGTTTTAATAAGTTTAGGAATAGTGGGTAATATACTAAGTTAAATGCCTTGATTGTGTCAGTGAAGATAACCTGTTAGTGTGCTTTGTCTGTGTTTTGCAGAATGCCATCTGTGTGGGTATGAAGGACAATTACAATGCTTCTTACTGACCCTTCTTTCTGACCAGACAATACTGAAGAAGTGATTGCACTTTGTTTTTTAGGCATTCACAGAGTTGGGAGCAGACCACTTTCTTGAATATTTTTTTACAGTGAGGAGGCTGAAGACGAGTAACTTCAGGCTTCATTACTTCAAAAATATATTGCATGATATTGTGAGATAGGCAAGAATTAAAAAGAAGTTTTATGGGATGCAGAAAGTGTTCTTTGCAAAGAGATTTAAAGCAAGGATGTGTGCCATCTGAGCCTGGGGGAGTATTTGTAGGGATATGGGTGATGGGTTTATTTAGTTTTGTTGTTTCTGAAGTAAAACGGAGGTGTGGAGGCAGGGAGTTCAATGGATTGGATAAGCTGTAATTGCTGTATGAGTAAAGGGTATAAGCTGGAGAATTTGTAAATAAAGTCTGTGGATGAAAACATTTTTGAGGTAGACAGGATGATATCTTCAGTTAATACTAATTTATGGTCTGTGTCTTCATTGATTAGCCTCCAGTATTCATTTTGATTGGTTATATTTGTTTTCTGGCTTGTTTAGGGTTGCCTGGCTTTGTATCTTCTTGTAGCTTTTTCTTAAACTTTCTAAGCAGAATGGACTATGTTTGTTTTTAGCTAATGGGATTATTTTCCATCTTTATCATTTGGAGTCTCTAGGTTTGGAAAATACCTGCAGTTCTTCGGTTTCTCATTTGTTTGGCCTACCAGAGAAATGAAACTGTGAGCCAGTGTTTATTTTGGAGCTGAATGATAAACAAGTAAGAGTATAGGGGATGGAAAGAGATGATACAATGGCCTCTGATGGCAGGAAGAAGACTTTAGAGGTTAGAGAAATTACTATCAGTGTTAATGATTTCAAGGTCTAGAAGGAGTAACTTCCTGATCTAAAATTCAGACAGGTTGGTTCTTATGTTAGCTGTGTCAGGCAATACTTATTTAACAAGTCTTCTATTGAGGGGTTAGTGTGCAGTATGGAGAGTAATCCTGTGATTATAATGTTATCAGAGGGTTTGGTTTAAAGCAGAATTTGATTAATAAGGTATTGGAATTTTTCACAATTGCTTGACAGGAGAAGATATGCTAGGGCAAAAACAAACAAAAAAAAACAGTAAATGTATTAGAGAGTTTTAAATAATTTTTTAAACAGTGAAAGTCAGTGCCATTGGTAAATACATATTTTTTCTTATGAGTATGCCAGTGAGGTTGCCTTTTAAAATGATCAAATTTCCTCTTTGTCTTTTTTCCAGAGAAAGGGGGAAGAAAGACTAGGGATATCTGTTTTAACCCAAGATTCAGAACTGTGGGTTAAGAGAGATGAGATGTATAGCTCTAGTTTATTTTGCACGTTTTAATGATTGAGGCATTAAAGTAGCAGTGCAATAGTATGCATCCACGTCATATATTCTCCAATATTGTGAAAAATCAGTTTACAAGAATTTTCAGGCTTTGTAAAAACAGTGTGGATAGAGACACTCAATGGGATGTATTATGGGAATTATTTCAGAGTAGGGGTTACCCCATTTCTATGATAGAAAGTATGAAAAAAGATGTACAGTGTAAGAATGGTATAATTCCCAATTTAATTGATACTAATAATGGAATACTAACTGATACTGTATCAAGGAATGAAAACAAAAACAAAAATAAAAATAAGAACAAAAGCAAACTTATTCCTAAAGTTAACTTTAACAATAAAAAGGTAGCTTTTAATACCAGATATGCGAATGATAATAAATATATTACTAATATTATCAAGAAAAATTGGGGTGTACTACTAATAGATCAACATATCAGTAATATAGTGGGTGATAAACCAACATTTAGGTATAGAAATAGTAAGAATTTAAAGAGATTATTATGCTATGAGAGAACTACTAGGGAGACTAATAATACTATGAGTAGATCGACCTTTAAATATGGTACATTTCCCTGTGAAAGGTGCAACATGTGTAAATTTATCACTAGTGACTACCAATTTATTGTACCTGAACTTCACTATATATTCACAAGCGACTTTTATGCTACTTGTGAGACTAAGAATTTAATATGCCTAGCTACCTGCACAGAATGTAATGCATACTATGTAGGTTTAACCTCTAGGAGGCTGAGAGACCGCATTTATAATCATATATATATGATATAAGGAAGATGAACCTAACAAATGCTTTAGCCAAGCACATAAATATGTACCCTGACCACACTTTTAAATTTAGAGTCCTACAAGTTATAAGTATAAATAAGAGAGGGGGTGATGGACAGAATTTTCTGGAAACAGCTGAGTTAAACTGGACTTTAAGGCGGAAGTCTCATATTCAACCGGGACTTAATCAGTCAGTTAGCATAAAACCTATATTAGCAGCACGTAGATAGATACACTAAATTTATGCTCTTTAGCTAGTTACCTTATATATATATATATATATATATATATATATATATATATATATATATATATATATATATATATATATATATATATATATATATATATGGTTTTAAGATTATTTAATTATAATGTTCTATAGAATGAATTATATATATATATATATATATTTTTATGTATATATGTACATATATTTCTATGTGTTTTTAAGGTCTGTATTTTTTACACAAATGTATTGATGTCTACTATTAGTTAAATTGAATGTATATTATATATTTTAGGATTGATGTGTCTTTAGTGGCTTTGAATGTTTTTGGTATTTTTACTTTTAAGTATGTAGTTATATTTTTAGATAAGTATTATACATATATGTGCATATGTCTATGTTTACACATCTATATATATGACCTTTATGCATGATGATTTCATACATATATATATATATATATATATATATATATATATATATATATTGGTATAAAGAAAGGGATTTATACATATATATATATATTTACTCTAGTAGTACTGAGCTCTACCACACCTTGTTGAGATTGCTGAACTGATTGGCTAATTGATCAATTGAATAAGTGTTTTATGAATTGATTGATTAACCTGTTGGGCTAAGCTATATAAAGCACTTGTACTGAGTCATTTTTATAAACCTGAAGAAGCGTACCTGTTGTACGTGAAAGCGCTTGTTTTTGTAATAAATCCAGTTTATTTTACATCGTGGAGGTCTCTATTTGTTTTGTTTTGTGGATACAATCTTCTTTTTCGGAGTAAGACCTTGGATGGTAGCCTTCCTGTTTTTTCTAATGATTGAGGCATCAAACATAATGTGGAGAAGAGACTTTAGGAGGATTTGTATTTTGTCAGGTATGTGTAGAGCTAGTGAGAACTGATAAGCCTTAGTTGCCTTCAAAATAACAACTTAAGGTTTTTGCACCTGAATTTCTTAAATGACTGCATTGATGGTTTTGACTGCATTAGGGAAGCTACATGCTGGAGGGAACAGCATAAGAACACTATCTTTATGTGAGTAGTTCACAGCACCACCCCATAATTTACATAATGAGTAGAACGAATAAACCGGTACTTTCTATGAGTCTCATCTATGATGATTATACTACTCTTATATTGTGATTTTAAGAAGTCACATTTGAGACAGTCTGAAATGTATTTATCTCAAATGCTGTCATGTTACTTTGTTCAGTACTGGTTCCAGATGTTTCTTTCTGTAGTCAAATGTCAGTGCAACTTTTTATAGTTGTTGGTTGCAACCAGTGAGGCTTTGTACCTATACAATATTGTTAAGTGTGTGATTATGGGACATGGGTAAATATTTTAATACACTGAATCTTGCCATAAACACTCTTAGTAAAGATGGTTACATGTATTAAAGCTCTAACAGTAGATCTATTATGTAGCATTTCTACCATCTAAGGGGAAACATGAAGAAGTGGCAATGGCAGGAAAAGTCTGCAGCAATGCATATTTCTACCTTTTTGAACTATATTTAAACTGGCTAAATATAATATTTTCAAAGGGTTCACTTAGTGTCTCACAAAAAGTTACCAAGGGGTGGCTTTGAATGTTTTTCTCTGTCTTCCTTTATTATTTTCTTTCTCCCAAAAGTAATCAACAGCTATTGCAACAAGGAGACTGTTACTCAATATTATTAGAGGAAGCTGCTATGCATGTAGTGTGTCCCAGATGTCAGTTATTAGTTAAAAGACACATTCATAAAATGCAACAGATACAGCTGGCAACATTTATCTTTGGCAGAGTATTAATCTACTAATCATGCTGTATGCTGTACACCATGGTAATAACAATTCATGGTACCAAACAGCAGGTGAAATGCCTTCTCCTTGTTATTTTTTTTTCTATTAATTAGTGTGAGTATTATACATGATAATTCTTCAATAAGTTATTTGTTATGAAGTTTCTAGACACTTAAATAATACGTCTGAGTACTTCTTATGATTTACATTTTTTCAGCTATATGCTGCTGTCATATTATAATTCAGTGTGTATAACTGAGAATTGCTGTTTAAATCCTTTGATGTGGATCCTGTTTTATATGTCGTCCAGTAAAGGTCATTTGATATGTATGCTGCAGAGAATGTAAACAGCCTCATTATAAACAGGTGGTGTGTAGAGACTTCAAATACCTGTGGGATGAGTGTATAGTTTTTCCTGCATAGATACTGCAGTGACACTGTTTTTTACATGAGCAATGAATGTAATCCTCTGTTAGGACAACAAATATGGGGAATACATACCTTAACAAACACTGAAAGCATGCATGTGCACACACACTAAATAACATATTGTTGAAGCAGCTTTTGAGGTACTGACAGCATTCACTCTTCATGAGTACGCAGCTTTCGTCAAGTACAGGTTCTCGATGTCATACCAAGTAATGGTTTGCTGTCCAAAAAGTATGGCCATGATATTTGCCCACTCACCTGCAACAGAGGCAACTGTGGCTTGCACACATCTTACAAACCATGGAATGGATCCCATATCCAAAAGGTAGCACTCAGGAGTGGGAGATGTAGCCTTACCTCACCATTTAATATACCATGGGAAACAGTATGTGATGATGAAGTATGGGACAACATTAATGTAGAAAATAAACAGATGGCCACCCAAGACAGATGACGACACATGTTGAAAACTGGTCATGGAGGCTGCAAAGAAACATGCTGCAACACTGAGGGACTTGCATGAATATCTAGCAAGTAATGCCTGTACAGTACCTGCATCGACAATTGCATGGAGTCTGCATAAGTGTGGCCTATGGGTTAGGGTAATCAGATGGAAGAGTTGTTCCACAGGAAACATCATCCAGGGCTCTCTACAGGTAGCATATGCATAACATCAAAAGTCTCCCAAAGGCATGTGTTGCAATGTGTAATAGTGTACTGAGAACAAGGCTGAAACCTACAATTAGTATTAGTAAAGATACATGTGCTGCACAAGCAACACCTCACTCCAACTTAGGCCCACCATCCCCATCTTTACCTTGCTGCTGCCAGTGTACACCTTTAACTTTACTGTTCATTAGCAGGAACTAGGCTGGTAGACATGGTGTTGTGAATTTGGGACACTGCAAAATGACACTCATGTGTGGCACATAGTTGTCAAACATCTGCAAAAAGGCTGAGGATGTGGATGGGGTGTCATCCTGAAACACAACAGTGAACTAAAGCATATGTTCAAAGCTCACTAAGAATGGCTGTGTCTGAATACAGTCAAGGTCATGAATTGTGCCAGACATAACCTTGACTCCACAGCAATACTGAAGGCACTTTGAGACCTCCAAGGACAGTGCAGGAGTTCACCTTGCAATCTGGCACAGTTGGGGGACATTTGTAGGGTGGATTGACCAAATAATGGCAAGTGCATATAGGCCATGCTAGTATACCCCTTCCAGGAATAGTGGCTACTGTAGTTCACTTAACAGGTGCTGCAACAAACCATCATGTTATGGGTGTGCACACTTATCAACCCACATATTGTATGCATCTCAATCAGCATCTGCACAACTAACACATTTGTTTGATACTATATTTGATTGCACAGTTCATATGTCACATATCAGGTGTGTGTAATGTTAGCATAGTCAGTATTGTGGCCCCATGGCATATCAGGGCTTAGGGTGGCATGTCAATAAGAGTGTGTACACTCCTCATAGCCACAGTAAGCTTTGAAGGTTGTCAGTATAATTGTATTTTATTGCTCATACATGCACTGCTGATGATGTTGTTGTTCTTCTTTCTGCTTTTCCCAGTTAGGGGTCGCCATAGCAGAACTCCGGTCTGCTAATGATTGGCAGTAATTTTTTTACGGGTGGCGAGGTGCCAGCTCGACACCCAACCTTCAGCGAAAGCACGCCCATTCTACGCATGTCTTTCAAATGCCACTCGACCGCGGGGAGGACATAGAGACTCCACACAGAAGGTGCTCCATCATGCACTGCTGATGATGAGATCTGCAAATCAGACATCAGGCATTCACTATTGACATCTTTCCTCATATCATCCCAGGTATGTGTCAGACAAACACACAGGGGCTGTGAGCAATAGAGCAAACATAATTGCCACACATATACACATTCAGCAATGGCATGAATACCCTGAGGTATGGTGCACAGTATGTGCCTGGGTTCTGAACAGGTGCACAGCAATACTGTGTACATGGGTGCAGTGTGTTCCAGGGGACGTGGCATCACCTCCTAACACAACTCATGCATCACAAAGATGTATAATGTTGGTAACAGGGATTGAGTATAGTTGCAGTGCATGCTGCTGAGTCCCATATGTCATGCATGTTGACAGTTGGGTAATGATAGTGTAATATCTTTGTGCCACCTCATCTGTAAGTGTGTGTGTGTGTGTGTATATGTGTGTGTGTGTGTGTGTGTGTGTGTGTGTGTGTGTGTGTGTGTGTGTGTGTGTGTGTGTATGTGTGTGAGTGCGTAGACTTAAGCAATGATGTACAGGTCTTAAAGTACATATTTTGTTTTCCACTCACAGGTGGCGAGGTGGGTCCTGGTCCCTCCTGCAGGCAAACTGATGTTAGTGTCCATACAGACTCTAACAATGATGATAGGTATGGTGAGGCACAGGCAGGGTTGTCAGGGGCTGAAGCTGTGCCATCGGCTGACATCCCACTGTTATCCACCCCATCCCCGCACACAGTCATATTGCCTATACTTACCCCACCACCAGTGGCCATAGATGAGGGACAGATGGCGGGTTGTAGCATGGGACAGGACAGTGCGGTGACTATGGCAAGTGTGTCTGGATGCAACAGCCATAGCCAGATGACTGGTGAGGTGCCAAACAGGCAGATGTATAAAGGTGGTCATAGAAGGGCTGCTGGCCATCATGCCCCTGGCAGAAGTGCCACAGCAGGTGTCACCAGATGCATGTTTTGGGCTATCATGGAGGCACAGGCACATATGGAATGTTATACCAAACAGAGTCTCAGGCTCCAGAGAGCTACTCATTTTGTTGTTATTGACAATATCTGTGATCCTGCAGGTGCCCACCATTATTTAGCACAGGTCCTGGATAGACGGTTGGGTGAGATGGTGGGAATCCTCTACTGTGCAATGTCTGTGTGCAAGCATATGGCTGGAGTAGGGCAACAGCCATGTGGACATAGGTCAGCAACACCAACAGGTGGAGGTCTACGTGGACATGCAACAAGTCGTGGCTGCTCCCATAGTGGCAGTGCCAGCACCAGCACTGCAGGGGGGGTGATCTCCACACCACAACATAGCAGGCCATGTGCTCATGGCTCTGACCAGTCCCAACAGGGACCTGGATCCAGTAGAAATTTGTCATCCTCAGGGGAGAGTGCCATATCTGGCCTTATACCTGATAGTGCCCATGGACGCCTTGGCAGGCACAGTTCTCATGCCCGTGGCAAGAGACAGTGAACTGCACACCCTGCCATGTATGGTCTGCAGCTGTCCAAAAGTCCCTGTATAGGGCAGCCACATGGCAGAACTGTGTGCATGCATACACACACACATCACCAACACAGCTAGGGCAACCCCATACCTACACACACCACATCTGCACAGCCCAATGAATAATGAAATCCCCTAACACACACACATGATGTCAACCAAACAGCTCAGCCTAGGTCTCTGGCAAACCCACAACACATCCTGTGCATATGATGATACCTGTGCCACATCCCTGTCATCCATAACATCTATGCAGGGACAGGCTAATATGGTTCTGATGCACAGGGTAAATGGAGTAAGTGTACCAATGTAATGCTGTGTAACATGTTTTCAGCAAGAAAGTTTAATGCTTACTTGTCAGGATGTGCAGCTGTCCAGCCATGATGCATTATAGGTGTTATTAACAATGACTGATTGTGGTCTGCATAATGTATTCAATTTGTGTTGTAGGTATCTATGTGTCAACAGGCTGTTGGTCTGCTGTTGTTTCCTACAATGGGTATGGCACTGTGGTGACACCTTGACTGTGCCATATCCTGGGTACAGCTGAACACAAGAAACAGGTCTGTATAACTTTTTCTGCATGTGCCACATGATAGGTTTCAGAGGTGTATACAGGTGAGTGCATAGTGGCTAATATTAGCAGCCCTTCTACAGTGGACAATGGTAAGTGTACTGGGTGGCACACACCACATGTTTGTGTATAACACATACACACATAGGCTTTGGTGTTGATGCAATACGCAGAGAATACTGTACACATGGATGTACTTACTTTTGCAGTGAACCCATTTTAGCCTATGTAATTTCACTAAGACAAAATAGGCAAAACATCACATCACTAAATAATCAGTCGCTAGTTTAATGTCATTGATGATGGTACTGGCAGGGTATATGTCCCCTTCCCCAATGTAGTGCAATCCTGGAGTTGGTAAACATAGGTGTGCTGGTGTGGGTGGCACAGCCCTTCACTTTGGTGGGTGTGGGGTAGTGTAACACTGCACATAATGTAATTGACAACTACTTAACCTCTTAATGTAAACTGTACAGTATTACAGCTGACTAAGCAGGGGATACACACAACAATAACCCCAATGAGGGTGGCTGTGTCCACAACATCCACACCCAACTATATATACCAACTGCAGTATCATTGCACAGCTATACAGTGGTGAAGATGGCATTTACACATCTACTACTAGTTTTGTTGGAATTAATTTCCACTAGATGATACCTTTGAAATGTTAGCAATTGCCAGTCAGTTCAAGGACAGATGACCTCCTGGGAAATGTATTTTCTGCAAACTGAAGTAGATCCCTTCACATACACACACACTTACTTTGCAACACTGAGAGTAGAACCCCTACCTAGGTACTTATTGCTACTAATGTGTTTGGCCTTAATTGCACACACCACACAGCTTTTAGGATGAGGTGTATACCAAGTTTCTTGTTAAGTGAAGAACATCACCAGGCCTTGTCAGTGAGTCTATTCTGTTACAGATAATTTGCACACAGCATATGCATCATTTGGGCTGGATAGTGTAATCAGTTACCTCTATGGTTGATGGTGACAGTGGTATTCATACAGTCAACCTTGGGACATGTACTGGGGGTACTGTGGTTTAAAGACAGTATACCCAGCACCCACACCCCACATTGGATATTTTACTCACTGAAACCCATGATAATGCTCGGACATACCCACAATCACACATTGACCAGGACTGCAATACAACCCGTGGTCTATCTCATCAGTGCTACTACAGGAATACGTGTCTATTGCACATGCCACACGGATAGTAGGGTGATGGTTTGTCATGGCTCTCCTACTGTCAGCAACATCCCTATCACTTATACTATATGGCAAGGTGTACTGTATTTGGAGAATGTGGCCTCAGAATGCTGTTTCCTCCAAATATACACACTTGCACACATACACAGACTTGCCAGGACTTAGAGGGTAATCCATGCCTATCTACCCATTTGTACAACAGCGTTGTGCTGGTACTGCAATCTCCAGGTAGCCCATAGGGTGAAGAGTGTAACACGGTACACTTAATGTCCATTACAGAAGCAGCCATTTCTAACTGTGGCAATGGGGGGTGTAGTGTGTGAGAAAGCACTCAAGGCATTACCAACTACAAGTTTACAAACACACAGACACTGTTATTCTCAGTAATGCATACTGACACATTTGTCAGTACTACAGTCCACAGGGGCAGGTGTTTCTAGGTGTGTACCAGGATATTGTCCATGGAGATATGAGAAGAGTAGGGGATGTGGGTACAGTGGTATCATGCCACCTGACGTTTGTCAGCAGGACATCTATCAACTGATGCCACGTGAGTGATCCTCATGGTGAGAGTTAAATTCAACATCCAGTCATCTGGTTGCCTCTTTCAGAGGGCCAGTGAGGTGCTACAATTGACATGTATGGAACATATATTACATAATATCACCAGTGTCTGTGTTGGAGACCTGTACCCAAGCATGTTCTGTTGACTGTGGTAGTGTAGTTGAGGTATTCATGGCATGTGCTGCATACATGGTGGGATTCCTAGCTGTGGCATTCATAACACAGCTGGGCAGACATGTCAATGTCAGTCAAGTATATATTGCCTGAAAGCAGTCAAGATGGATACCCGACATCTGCACATCTGTACAGAGGACAGACATCAGCTAGCCAACAGGTTATGCATTAGGATGAATGTTTGGACAGATAGACGTCTGACACTGATAGGTATGCCATTACTACATGGCAGCAGCCCTCAATGACATGTCCTATACACATAGTAGTCCACAGTTAATATCCACATATCAGACCAATATCCAGTAGCAAATACTTAATAACAAACAGCTCACACACGAAGAGCACAATAGTCAGTACTCAGAGTCCATCTTTGCATGCAGAGGTGTTTGGTTCCAGTACTATAATCTGCAATCTACTCTTACTTGGGAAAGCACTGCTAACAGTAGTAACATAATGATACACTACATGCCAGTGTGACTGCATATAACCTGGGATACTACCCATGTATGAAACACATTCAAATAGAAAAGATTGTTGTACAAGCCATATATACTTAGGTGCCCCAGACAGTAGACTCACATGCCTTGCTACTGTAATTACAGCACATAGAAGCATGTTATGTATATGAAATTAAATACACTTATTAAAGATGCCATTACCCTACTATTTCATCAGACAGGAATGTGATCACTGATTACCAGGGCTGAGCAGGTCTCAGCATTGCTTAAATGTAAATGCTAAACAGATTTGCACAGTGGTAAGTGAAGCTTACAAGGAGTAAGTGCCTTTTCGTTTAACCATACATTAGCAGCACTTATTGTCAGGCAAACCCACACAAACCTGCTTGAAGCTGCTAAGAACTGTCTTAACCACTTTGTATCCAACAGTCCTTGTTCTGCCTAGCAACAAAATAAACAGTCATTGCAAGTCTTGAACCCAGGATTCTGTACACTATAGTCACAGCAGTTAACCACTTGGCCATCACAGCTTTGAGGAAGTTTGTTGTTTTTTTCAATATATCTGTCAGTACACATACTGAATAGCAGTGAACAACTGCTTTGACTTCTGCAATTGTGTAGTACTTGTTAGTGAAAATAGTGTTGAATCAGTATGTTGTTATATATATATAAACATATATCAGATAAATATTGTGGGATACGTTTGGTAAGGTATATACAACACTCATGTTTACACATAAGGATATGGATATATATATATATATATATATATATATATATATATATATATATATATATGTGTTTATATACATCTGTATATTGCTTTATATATATATATATATATATATATATATATATATATATATATATATATATATTCATATATAGATCTATCTGTGTGTGTGTGTGTGTGTGTGTGTGTGTGTGTATATATATATATATATATATATATATATATATATATATACTTTTCTTCATCGAAATTACACTTGTTCGAAAAGAAAAGTAGATCCCCACTTCAGCTAAAGTGCACCTCAACGAAACTGCACTTTTGCTGAAGTATAGTCACCGGATCGGCTAAACCAAAAAAAAATAAAACACAAAAAACATCTGTGCCCCCACACCCCTACTTTAATATTCTCAATCCGAGATCACACTACAGTGGGGAAAAGGGAATATTCCCTTATTTCCCACTGTACCACGATCTCAGCACTAGTTTGCTTAGTTGTACATCGACACTAAACGTTGATGTACAATTAAGTTTAAATGCAAACTGCATGTTTTTATTTCTTCTTTTTTTATTTTTTATTTTATTTTTATCTTCACATGAAAGTGCATTTTTGATAAAATGCATTTTCGCGTAAGTGCACTCACTAATATATGTTTCGTTGAAACGTAAATTTGATGTAGTAAATGGATCTCATATATATATATATATATATATATATATATATATATATATATATATATATAAAATATATGTATATATATATATATATATATATATATATATATATATATATATATATATATATATATATTGTAGTGGAGTCATACCGCAGCACCAACAGTCACAACCTTTTAGTGCAAGGGGATGTCATGTAAGTATTGCAGGTATAAATGTAGAATGTTGCTACAGTAACAGGGGTTGTCTTAACAGAAATGTTGTGTAGGAAGTCGCATCTGATACTGACATGTAAGCCATCAGTTACTGACAGACATCATAAGATCATCATAGTGCAGTACCACACAAATCACAGTAATGATCCTGTGGAATACAGCAGTGATATGACCAATAAATGTAAACAGTCTGACACACTCTGGTCAGTCCAGAGATATACACAGAACTCCTTAGTGCAAGACGTGTGGACCAAGCCTGACAAAGTGGATGTTTACAGCCATGCAAATGGGGATATCACGAAATACTGAAATAGATAAGCTCACACATTTTATGCATTCACACACACCTGTCTGTCCTGACACATAATAACTGGAGGAGCAGAGGTCACAAGCCCATATACTACCCACTAGTTAGTGACATACATCTGCACAGCATCTCACTTCAGAAATATACAACATTTATGGTGGCCCGGCAACAGTACATCTGACAAATATCGGGACATAACATCTCACTAGATAAATATACTGAGCTGCAAGGCATGTCACAAAGCACTGTGCAAACTACAGCCAGACTGCTACAACACTGGCCTACGTTTCTTATGGGTTAATACACTTGTATTTGCAAATATTGCAGGCACTACAGATATGTAACAACATGGAGTAACAGACACCAATGTGAAAGTGCATACTCAGAACCAATCTGAACACAGCCACAATCACATATGGTAAGCCTAATTAATATTACATTATATGGACTGTGTGAACAAAGCCATCCTCATATGTGCCACTCACACACTAACCCTACATATACGTGGCCAATATACAGTATAGTCTGATGCCTGACTTGGGTATGGGACATGTGTTGGTCTGGCCCTACAAACATGTACGCCGATAGGGTACCATACACTGGAGCAGCATGCAACATCAGCTAGAACAGGAATAAGAACAATGACATCTACCACAGTCTGTACACAGGCCAAGTTACATATTCACAATACACACTCTGTCAACAATCACCATAAGTACACAGACCTCACTGCTGTACATACTACAAAAGACTGTCCTCAAATATTAGGCCTAATATACATAACATGTCTAGCAGTCTAATATCTCACTGGCTTGTTATCGGGTATGATGTCAGTAAATAATGATGTACTGAACATATGCACCTCTTACTGCATGACATATGGACAAAGGTTGAAAGACTTGGGGTTGGAGGCACAAACACAGGGCCAGTATTGACATGTTTTTGTGATAAACTCATACATTTACTGGTGGAACTGGGTTTGTTGTGACATATGTCTTCTGAGGGATATGAAGTCAGTAACTCACATGGATGTCACCATGACTGACTGCAATCATCAGAGTATGCTACTGCATTTCTAAATATAGGAAATGTGTGAGTAACACAACACTTGTAAGACTCCAAACTCTGGCCAGTCTGCAGTTAGCCCTACAGGTGAGAGTTTCCTCAACCACATAACACTGTTATGCCAGATTTTAAATCATGTAGAAGAGCCATATCCACACAAACCCTGTTAAACCAACATTACTTCAAATGTAGAAGAGCAATACTTACATCCTGTCTCCATGTCTGGAACATCCCCCTCCTGTTTGTTGGCCTCTCTCTACAGTCTATGTTGTATTTCCAACTGCCCTCTGTGATGCTGTTTTTCAAACACCCACATGAAGTCCTGCTCACAGTGAAGGAAAACGGCCAACATCCACATGAATTGCTTAGTTATAGGAGTGTGATTCCATGCAATTGGCTATAGGAATGATACCACAGCTGTTCCACATGCAATTAGCAAGTGGGGAACTGCAATTGTTAAGTTGTCTATCTCGCCTTCGTGATTGCTGGTTGGGATCGGAGCCAATCCTCAGCTCCAACTTGGCCATCTTCAATAGCTCGGGAGCTGTTTACTGGCTCAAGGCTACCCTTATCCCATAATGCCTCGCGATAGCTACCCAGATCTCATTTGCCACTTAAGCTGCGAGGTGTCGTTTTTCTGGCTCAGGCTTGTATAGAATTTTTTGTGTAATTTTTCACTAGAATTTAACTCTTCTAGTACTTTATCATTAGTGATAGTTTTGTTTCTGTGGTAGATATTTGTTTATTATATAGTATCCCTTTTTTTGTAAAACTCGTTTAACTTAGAGAGTTCTCCCCCACCCCTCTCCCCTTCATTCCAGGTTAGCCGTTTAAGTTAGAGGCCTTCCTACTGCTTTTTTTCTTATAGGCTAGCCATTTAAATTAGAGGCTTTCCTATTATCTTCTTAAAAAAAAAAGAAAACCTTTATCTATAGCCTTTCTAGTAGGTGTGTTTTTTTTTTGTTCTTGTAGACTAAATATTGCTCCTTTTTATTGTTGTCATAATTGGTAGGTTTCTTTCTATAGTAAAGTATGTCAAAGGAATCTAAGGTTTCTGGGTTTAAGAAGTGCAACTCATGCTGTCAGAAAATGTCTCTGACAGATGGGCACACTTCTTGCATCTATTGTTTAGGCGCTGTGTACCTGCAGGACTCTTGTTCTATTTGCCATGCCTTTAGTCCAAGAGTCCTGCAGGAGCGTAAGAATAAGTTGATTTTTAGGGGTCGTTTAAAACCCCAGGATTCACCTGCCAAGAGCTCACAGCCAGTGAAGTCCCCTAAATCCACTAAGCCGTCGGCTCCAAGTTCAGAGCTGTCTTCGGTTTAGGATTTACCATCTACGTCGGTTCCGGCTGGCACCGACAAGACAATCTCCCCGTCAGCTCCATCAGAGGCTTTGGAGCTGTCGTGGAACCACAAGAGGTTGAAGTCCCCTTCCCTAGGGTTGGTGCATTCGGCTCCTTGGTCTCCTTTACTTCAGAGCAAGCATAGTCACTGATCCTCTCACTCCTGTGGTCAGTAGGTTGCTAAAGTCGCAGGCACTAGCTAAATTGTTGTCCAGCCCTCCTCAAAAGGTGTCGGCTCCGTCCACTTCTCTTGATGTTCTTCCTCAGACTCCAATGAGTTCGGAGCCCAGAGTTTGTTGGGGTTTCAGTAGTGGAACCATCGGCTCTGATAACTCTATCTCCTTCGGTTCCGACGTCGGCTCCAATTCCTTCGGTGGTACCTTCCATTGAGGGATCTGGGTGCCTGGGCTCCCTCGTCAGCTCCGAGGGGGCGAGTGGCATCGGACCCTTTTCCGATCCCATTCTCCCTCTCAGAGCTTCAGCGCAGGTGAGCTCGGATCCAACATTGGCCTCAGAGCCATCCCCCTCGGTGCGAAGAAAGATTCCTATTTCTTTGAAACCGGAGCTTTCTCTACATCAGGGCAGGGACGCCTTTAATGTCATGCAGAGTGTACTGTCATCTGAGTCCGCTCCACTTTCAGCCCCACCGGCTCCATCCCCACTAGTCCCTGTGCCAACCTCTGCTCCTCCTCCAAACCCTAAGTGCAGGGAGCGGATGCTGCAGGACACCCCATTGGGTGTTTCCTCCTCTTCTGAGGCCTCTCCTGATCACTCAGAGGAGCCCCCTCAGAAGAAAACGTGTAAGAGGAAGCACATTGACTCCCCCGAGTTAGTCACTTCTGATACAGACTTAGATGATTCGGAAGGGTCCCCGAGATCCCCCTCTGAAAATGTTTCCTTCTCGGACATCCTAGAAATTCTTAAGCAGAGGGGGAACTGTAATCCCCTAGCCCCTACCGAGGATGAGTCTGTATTTCTGGATGCTTTTGGTTCCCAACCTTCAACCTCCTGGGTGTCTCTGCCTTTCGATCCAGTTATGACAGTGGTGGCTTGAAAGTCTTAGTCAGCTCTGAATACAGTGGAACCAACTCCAAGGAGACCTGGTAAATTCATTACAGCATCCCAAGATAAGCAATTCCTTTCAAAAGGTGTTCCTGTTGATGCCATGGTGGTAGCAGCAGCCACCAAAAAAAGAGTTAGCAAAGACCTCTTCATCTGTTCATCCCCCTAACAAGGAGTCTAGGACGATGGACAGATACGGGAAGCAAATGTTCACTTCAGCGACTTTCTCTATGAGGTCACTGAGCTACCATTGTCATTTTACCTGACTTCAAAGGGATCTCCTTAAAGAGCTCGGAGATACCCTTCAAGATCCAATAGCTGAGGGGGCACAAGCCAAGGTAGCTTCCCAGCTAGCAATGCTTAATTCTGTTGTTAACTCATCCATGAGGGTCATTTCCTATGCAGCCGATGGGGCGAGTAGAGCCGCAAGTATGGGTGTGGCCCTTAGGAGGCATGCGTGGATGCGGCTGTGTAACTTTGCGGAACCCTTTTGAGTGTCCTTCACCAACACTCCCTTTGATGGTTGCTTTCTTTTTGGACCACAGGTGAAAGAGACTTTGACTAGGTGTGAGCAAGAAGGCAAGACTCTTTCTGCCATGGGAGTCCATTTTTCCACTCCCTCTAGACCTTACCCCAAGGGTCAGAAGAGTGAGAAGATGTGGTTCCGTAAATCTCAGGGAGCCTTACCTGACACATGTAGTGATTTTTCCTCCAGAGGCAGAGGGGGAAACAATATTAATAGACGCCGCCCTCATGGCAGAGGGGGTCCGCAGAACAGGGCAACAGAGAATCCTTCTTTGATAAGCCCTTCCAGTATCCCTGAAGGGTTGCCCGGCTGCTCACCTCTGGAGGCAGTCGGGGGAAGACTTTCACTGTACCCAAAAGCCTGGCAAAGTTTAACACAAGACAAATGGGTACGGTCCATTATACCCTTCCATCAACCCCCTTTACTGTCAAGGAAGACCCTTCCAGATGTTCCACCCAATCTGAAGGTGCAAGCAGTAATAGAAGTTTCAAAACTGCTAGAAAAAAGAGTCATCCAGGAAGTCCCGGCAGACCAGCATGGATCCGGAACTTACTCAAGGTTCTTTTTAGTACCAAAAAAGACAGGGGACTGGAGACCAATTCTGGATCTCAGCAGACTAAACAGGTCTGTGCAAAGAACAAAGTTTCGGATGGTCATGCTACAGTCCATTCTACCCTTTCTGGGTCAGGACAATTGGATGTGCTCGATAGATCTTCAGGATGCGTATTACCATATCAAGATGGACAGGCGCTCCAGGAGATATCTTCACTTCTGGCTGGGGGCCAGTCATTATCATTTCAGAGCTCTGCCCTTTGGTCTCACCAAAGCCCCCAGGGTGTTCCCCAAATGTATGGCAGTGGTCACGGCTCACCTGAGACGTCAAGGATTCCAGGTGTTTCTGTATCTAGACGACTGGCTCCTTACTGCTACCGCCAGGCATCAACTCCTACAAGCGCGGGACTACACAATCACAATCTGCTCCCAGCTAGGCATTACAATACATTTTGAAAAATCTGCCTTGTTGCCCTGTCAATCTATCACTTACATAAGAGCAGACTTAGACACAAGAGATATGTTTACAAGGCTACCACCAGAAAGGGTGTCTGCAATTCGTCAGCAAGTACAGGTTTTGATGCAGAGCAAAAGGATCCAAGTCAGGTGCGTCCTTCAAACTCTGGGTTCCATGGCAGCAGCCATTCTTCTAATTCCACTAGTGCACTTTCATATGAGAATTCTTCAGTGGCTTCTGTTTATGCAGTGGTCTTTCCAAGAGCTACCCATGACTCACATGATCATGATCATGGATGCATGCAAAAGACATCTTTCTTGGTGGATGGTCTCCCCACTAGTTACTCAGGGCAGACCTTTCATACAACCCTCTCCAGTAGCCACAGTGATGACAGACACCTCCCTGATAGGGTGGGGGGGCATTATCTGGGCAGGGCAGTCCAAGGCACTTGGCAACCTCACGAGTACCATCTGCACATAAATATCCTGGAAATGAGAGCTGTGTTCCTGGCATTGCAAGCCCTTCAAGACTCTCTTCCTTCTGGGACCATTGCTATCCATACGGACAACATGTCAGTGGTGTGGTACATCAACAAGTAGGGAGGAACCAGATCCTACGCCTGTGTCAAGAAGCACTCAGACTTTGGCAGTGGGTGATTTCCTCCCAATTTTTTCTGATTGCGACGCACATCCCTGGGAGATGCAACGTCATAGCGGACAGGCTCAGCAGAGCTATCCTCATGAGTGGTCTCTGAATCAGGGAGTTGCAAATCTTATTTTCCACAAATGGGGACAGCCTTGCTCCGATCTCTTCGCCACCCCCTTCAACAGCAAATGCAGCAACTACTTCTCCCATCTTCCGCTTCTGGGTCACATACCCAGAGTTGCTCTAGTCCACGATTGGCCCCAGAGACTTCTTTATGCCTTTCCTCCTTTCCCCCTGATACCCAAGCTTATACAGAAAGCAATATCATTGGGTTGCAAAATGATCCTCATTGCTCCCTACTGGCCTCAACAGATACAGCTCCTGTTCCTGCACCATTACCTTCTCGATCAGCCCTAGACTCTGGACCCAATTCCAGACCTCCTGGTTCATCAATCAGGCAGGTTGCATCAGTCCCTCAAAACTCTCCAGCTCATAGCTTGGTTGCTCCACTTCCAACCTTAGCCAAGCTTCCCAGCATTTCCCCAGCAGTCCGTGAGATTATCGTCTCTTCTCACAAGTCTACAATAAGGAAAACTTATGCTAGCAAATGGAAACATTTTTCTTGTTGGGCAAAGGCTAGGAATGTGGATCCCTTTTCAGCTCCACACCATGAAATTCTGGAATTCTCAGCACAACTGTTTCACTCCGGGTCCACTTCTGCTACGATCAGGGTACAACTGGCGGCCATTTCTAACTTTCATGTTGGTTTTTCAAATTCTAACATTATGTCTCATAAGCTCTGTAAAGCTTTTTTGAGAGGGACAGCTCTTCTTAGGCCTCCAGTGAGAGATCCCCCTCCTCCTTGGGACCTTAATTTAGTCCTAACCTCCTTAATTTTGCCCCCTTTTGAACCAGCAGCATCCTGCTCTATCAAGTTTCTGTCTTGGAAAACACTCTTTCTGGTAGCTATTACTTCAGCCAGACGCATCTCTGAACTTTAGGTGCTATGTGTTCATCCTCCCTACTTGGTTTTTCATAAGGACAGGGTTGCTCTGAGGACTAATCCTTCATTTCTTCCCAAAGTCTGCTCAGAAAATTATTTAAACCAATCTATAGATCTTCCTGTGATTTTCCCTAATCATACCAACAAGGCAGAGTACAAACTACACCAATTGGACGTTCATAGACAATTGCATTTTTACCTGCACAGAACTAAGGAAATAAGGAAGTCAGACCAACTATTCCTTTCTTATGCCTTGGGCAAACAAGGTCTCCCAGTTTCCAAGGTAACCTTGTCTAGATGGTTGTCACACACTATTACTTTCATTTATCAGTTACGGGACAAAGAGTTACCTATTAAACTGAAAGGTCATTCTACTAGGGCCTTGGCCACCTCTGTAGCCTTCCAGTGTAGATTGCCCATGGATTCTATCTATGCAGCTGCCATGTGGGCAAACGCTCATACCTTTATTTCTCATTACAAGTTGGATATGGTCTCCAGGAGCAGAGCTGACTTTGGTTCCACTGTTCTGAAGAGTCTGTTCCACTGAGCCACCCAGGATATTAGGTGCTTGGGATGCTGTCCCAACCAGCAAGAATGAAGGCAAGATAGACAACTTAACATAAAGAAGTTATGTACCTACCATAACGTTCCATGTTAGCTGTCTTCATCTCGCCTTCCTTCTTGCATCCCACCCTCTGTTCCCCTGTCCTAGTGGACCGAGAGGAGTTTCTGTTTCTCTGGCTGTCTTTTCTCCTGTTTTTCTTCTATTGTTTTAGAGAATATGGCAGGTATAGTCAACTAATTATTTGACTGGTTTATTTTCTTGTTATATCTGGAGTTAGCTATTTCAAACAAGATCTGGGTAGCTATTGCTAGGCATTATGGGATAAGGGGTAGCCTCGAGCCAGTAAACAGCTCTCGAGCTATTGAAAATGTCCGAGTCAGAGCCGAGGATCGGCTCCAATCACAACCAGCAAGAAGGAAGGCGAGATGAAGACAACTAACATGGAACGTTATGGTAGGTACATAACTTCTTTTTCGTGCACAGGCCATCAGCTGATTATGAGCATCACTTACAAAACTCAAGCTGCTGCCTAAGCAAAGCAGATGTACTTTTCCACATCCACCAGAGAGAGAGTGTGAGAGAGAGAGAGAGAGAGAGAGAGACAGAGACAAAGTAAGAAAGGAAGGGAGTAGGAGAGTAAGAGCCAAGTGTGTTTGTGGTATCTGGGCATTATGATGGTTGCCTATATTGTGTACTAATCCACACTGGAACGTGGTAATTGACATGGCTGTACACATTTATGGCTGAGGATTGTCTACAACAATCTCTTCAGTGTTTGGAAAATTTTGGCCTTGTAATGTGGACAATGAGATATGTAGCTCCTCAATATAATGATGTAGCAAAACCCACACTATAATGGATCCTGTCATTACACACTCACCCCAACACCCACCCAAGGCACTGATGACACACACACAAGCACACACTTACCAGTACTGTTTCAAACCCCTACCTGACTATGTATTGCTATTGCATTGTTATGCAATTATTGCACCTGCCACACAGCTTACATGTTGGAGAGCTGTCCAAATTTATCTTTGAAGTTGAGTGACATCAGCAACAGTGATAAAGGAGGGATAAGGGAAGTGAAGTACATGCGACTGTCCACAAAAGCAGGTAAAAAGGAAGACACACCCACACTCTCTCAGGGAATCTCAGACATTATCACATTTGGCAGGGTCAGGATTAGAACTCCTACCTAACTAGTTTGCTACAGTATTATGCAGTTATCACATACACCACATAGCTTATTTAGCTGATATATGGCCAAAGGATTATTTCAAGGTGACTGACATCAGCATGTGTGCTACAGTAGGGCAATGGGAGGTGTAGTGAGTGTGAATGGTTTCAAAATTAATCTCCTCACGCACACATACACACACACACACACACACACACACACACACACACACACACACACACACACACACACACACACACACACACATTTGCCAGTGCTGAAATGCATGGGTTCATTGCTTCTCAGGTGTGTAGTAGGTGACTGTGTCTGAACACTGTACAAAGCCAGGCAAAGGGAATAACTTGGCATCAGGCCACATGACAGTGGTCTCCAGTGTGGCTCAGGGGTGTATTCCTTGGATTGGCCTCTACAGGAGGGTTACTATTGTGGGTGGCCAGTGCTGTGCAATGCTTGCCATGTATGTGATCTATATTTCATAACATGGACAGTGTCTGGGTTGTGCACATGTTCTACATGCATGTTCTGTGACATGTGGAAGTGTATTTGATTTCTCAGGGGTATGTTGTGTGGACAGATTGTTATCTTCTGATGTGGCATTCCTGACCTCATTTGGTGAGACCTGGCTATGGAACTGAGGTTGTGCTTGCACATACATTGATAGCATGATACATGTATTCAGTGGAGTTAGTGGCATCTGTCCATACAGGGCATGTGTATAAGGCCTGGTATTCCCTTTGTGGGTTACATTTGCAGACTGTACAGTTCTTGCAGGTGTCCAGTGGGAAACAGAGCAAAAGGATGACTGTAAGCATTTATTTGCCTACTGTAGGGATGGAACAGGGTGCCATGTCCTTTTACATGCTGGATAACACACACTCAACTCAGTAGATGTAACACATCACAGTACTTTCTGCTGTCATTGGCACTGTTGCAGTCAACAGGCATGTAGTGCACTGCAACTACACCACGGTTACTATCTGTGAGGCTATATACAGAGAATTACCAATATAGTGGTTGTTGCCTAGCCAAGTGTGTGTATGAGGCGTAGGTGGAGAATGTTCTCTGAGTAATACAGGGGATGTCTATATTGTTAATCCATAATGTCACATGTAGGGTTATGGATTGTCTACACCAGCCTCTCTGGTGCTTGACATCTGTTGTCTTTGTAAGGTGGACATTGTGACATATACTAGGTCCTCAACATAATAATTTAGCAAGACATGCCCCACAATGCATCCTGTTATTACACAGTGACAGCAACCTCCACACAGGATACTGATGACAAAGGCACATGCACACACACACTTGCCAGTATTGAAATTCAAACCCCTACCTAGCTATGTATTGCTACTACAGTGTACCACATTTATTGCACATGCCACGGAGCTTATGGGATGGATGCTGTTCCAAGGTACTTCTACAGTGAGGAACATCACCATCCCTTGTAAATACTGGCATTGGGTGATGTAGTGGGTGAGATCCCAAAAATAATTTCACCCTACACACACATTTACATTTGCCAAGGGTGAGGTTCAAACCTCTATCTAACAATTTTACGGACCATTATGCTACACATTTACCACATGCACCACTGACCTCACATGGTTTAGGGTTGGCAACAGGTACTTCTCAGGTGGATGATAGCTGCAGGACTGCTAAAGCCAGGCTCTCAGATATGTACTGGGTGTAAATGAGGCCAAAATGTTTGAGGTACACACAAAAACTTGCCACAGATGAAATTCAAACTTATACCTGTGTAGTTACTGCTACTATATTGCTCCACATTTATGGCACATGCCACGGTGATTACAAAGCTGAATTTTGTCCAAAGATGTATTTCAAGGTGACTGACATCAGCAGGCTTGCTAAAGTAGGGTAGTGTGAGGTGTAGTTACTGTGAATGGCCTCAAAACTATTGATCCCTACACACACAAACACCGTTTCAGTGGATGGGATTAGAACACCTACCTAACTAGTATGTTGCACTATAGCATTATGCAGTTATTGCATGCACCACAGAGCTTACAGGGTTGAATCTTGTCCAAAGAGGTATTTCAAGGTGACTGGCATGAGCAGGCTTGCTAAAGTAGGGCAATGGGAGGTGTAGTGACTGTGAATGGCCTCAAAATTATTGATTCCTCTATACACACACACCCACACACAGTTTCCATGACTTGGATTAGAACTTCTACCTAACTAGTATGTTATACTATAGCATTATGCAGTTACTGCACCCACCACTGTGCTTTTGAGGTTGAACCTTCTCCAAAGGGTTATTTCAAGGTGACTGACAGCAGGCTTGCTAACGTAGGGGAATGGGAGGTGTAGTGACTGTAAATGGCCTCAGAATCATTAATCCCTACACACACAAACACAACGTTTCATAGTTGCCATGTCTGGGATTAGAACTCCTACCTAACTAGTATGTTACACTATAAATTACACCATTCCTGCACATGCCATGGAGCTTATAGGGTTGAACCTTTTCCAAAAGGGTATTTCAAGGTGACTGATATCAGCAGGCTTACTAAAGTAGGGCAATGGGAGGTGTAGTGATTGTGAATGGCCTCAAATTCATTGATCCCTACACACACAAACACCCACTCCCACAGTTTCACAGTTGCCATGTCTGGGATTAGAACTCCTACCTAACTAGTATGTTACACTACAGCATTATGAAGTTTCTGCACATGTCATGGAGCTTATATGGTTGAATCTTGTCCAAAAGGATATTTCAAGGTGACTGACATCAGCAGGCTTACTAAAGTAGGGCAATGACAAGTGCAGTGTGTGTGAATGGCCATAAACCATTCCTCTGGAAACACACACATAACACTCAGTCACACGCAACTTTACATTTGACAAGACTGGGTATACAAATGCTATATGACTACTGATCTGTACTGTCATGTTACACAGTTATCACAAGCACCACAGACACTATAGTGCTGAGGGCTACCAGAAGCAAATGTCTACAGTGATAGACATTGGCACATCATGTGATATTGGTCAGTTGGATTTGTGGTGGGTGGGACAGGTCTCATGATGTGAAGCTCTTTGTCACTGTCTGTCTCTTTCTGTTCCTCACATCTCTGTTTGTGTATGTTTGACCTATTATAGTGTGTTGTCCTTGGATATATATGTGTATTCCTATCCGATGTGTGTGTGCAAAACATGAATGGTGTGCAGTGCGGTGTGTGTGTGCACAGAAATCTGCAGCTGACAGATATGAATTGTCCACTGTTGTTGTCAGACATGGGCTTAATTTCTCTAAGTGTAGGAGCATGCCCAGTATGACCTTCTGTATTTTGTTGTCAGACATGGGCTTCGTTTCTCTAAGTGTGGGAGCATGCCCAGTATGACCTTCTGTATTGAGTGTGAGAATCCATTCCAGGTAGATTGTACTCCAGTGCAGGGTTCCACACCTACAGCTAGCAACCTGTTTCTGCAGGATATCTGTAGATAGGTTGACAATATGAAGTCACAACGGGCAAAGGATAGTGGGATAATGTAACTATTGTGACTGTGTTGCTTGTGTTGCATGGTTTTGGTGTTAGCAGAGATATTCAGACATATGTACTGTTTTACACTGTGATGCGTTATGTCATCAACTACTGACAGATATACTTATTTGCTCACATTTATTTCCTGGGGAATACAAGATGAATGAAGCTGTGTCCAGTATTGTGGTCTGCAGCCTACATAATCTTTCACGCTCATACCATTATAGATGGGGAGCTGCAGACACTTGCTGATGGGTCTGTGTAAATGTTCCAGCACCTTGGTACTGTGGTGGCTGAGGATCCCCTGCTTGTACATCTATTGACGTAACAGAATGGCCATATTGTGCTGTGGCCATACCTCTCAGCTGTACAGATTCATCCAGGTTATCCAGAGGCAGGACTCATATATCTGGTTAGTTCCCCTTCACATTGTGGATTACAAGTAGGTTTGTCACCACCCATTACTGGATTTGCAGGCAAGGGTAGTATGGGCACCCATCATAGTTTCAGACTGCACACACTCCATGTCATCCATGCTTCTACACCCCCCCCCCGTTATTCTGTCCTCTTCCTAATATTATGCAAGCAATATCTGGGACATATCCCTATAGCTGTCCCTTCATCCCAGCAGTATTTAGGGGTTGGTCCACAGTTCATGCAGTAGGACATGGTGGGCATGCTACAGGGATTTGTCAACATGGCTTTGCATTTGTGTTCTGTGGACTGTGTTATGTTGTTAGTTGGCACCCCATGAAATAACATACATTGGCAGTACGGATGAGGCACCTGCCTTTGACAGAGGACTGTAGGGCATTTGCTAGTGATGCAGGCCATCTGTAGCAGGCCAGTGTATTCTGTCACTCCTACAGTCCCATGCTACAAGCTACTGGATTCCCTGGGGTGACAGGGAAAGTGTGCGAGGTGTTAATGGCAATAGTTCATGACCATATTAATCCATTGTTCGGGATGCTGGCAGGGTGCTGCTTACAGCTAGGGACACACCTGCATGGGACACCTCTTCAGCATGCTGCATTCTGTGGGTATTCCCATACAGAAATGGGGGTCATACTGTACTCATTCCCAACAGCAGGGATATGACCTGTGATAAACCTGTGTCTGATGTTGGGGTGAGCCGAGTGCATGTGTGATATGGAAGCTTCTTGTAGTTGACTCGCACATATACCTGGGACATTTGGGCCACCACATTTACTGCAGTGGGATTTGTCACCTTCTGTAGTACTGCCTACTTTGCTGACAGCAGTATTTGTTATGGATTTCATGTTGCCCATATAGGTGTCCACTATCTGCTGCTATCCCATTCAGCCATCCGATTTCCTTGCATGCTCACATCCATACCATAGATACAAGTAGCAGAACATACTACTCCATTCAGCAATTGATAGGAAGAGTGAGTTACTTGTGGCTGTGCCAGTACTGAGGATGTACTGGAGGGCTGACTATGTCAGATGCACATAGTACACTCCCTATACATGGTAAAGAACAGGTAGTGCCATGTTTGGCATCCCTTTTACTGTATGTGTGAGTCAGAGAGAGGTGTCATTCCCTGGGTTTCTGCTGTGCCAGTGTGTGTGCTATGCATTGCCTCTTTGCCAAAGCCAGGGCATACTGGGCATGCCTCCTTCTGCCTACAAGGTCAGGCTCAGGTTGTTCCTCCTCTGAGTCACTCTGTGCCTGTGCTGGCCTTGGCAATGGTGGGGGGGGCTGTGTGACCCTGCCCCGTGCTGTTCCTGCTGCAGCTATTTCCATAGGATTATATTATGTAGCATGGCACATATAATGAAAATTTGTGTACATGTAGCTGGAGAGTACTGCAAGGCTGCACCAGATATGTCCAGGCACGGGAACCATGACTTGAGCATCCCAAACACATGCTCAGTTATGTGTCTGGTTTGTGTGTGTGTGCCTCATTATGGAGTTCTTGTTCAGGTGTGTGTGCATTTCTGATAGGTGTCATCAGCCTCGGCTCCAGTGCATAACCAGCACCCCCCACTAGGTGGCCATATGGGATGTCCCCAACTGACAAATCTCTGGTACAGCTGTGTCATATTCCAGATGTGGGAGTCGTGATAGCTTCCAGGGCTGCCAGCACACACATTCATTATAATGCCTTGGGCATCACATACGACCTGGCAGTTGATGGAGGGGAAGCCCTTGCAGATTATGTAGACCCTACCCCACTCACCAGGTGGTGATTTGATGTGTATGTGCGTGCAGTCTATAGCACCCATTATCTTAGGGTATTTTACTATTTGATGGAAGAGATTCATATTGCTGGTCAATGCCTCATGGGTGTTGAGGAAATATATGTGCTCACTGGCATGTGCTGACATGACATCCAGGAACTGGTGGACTACCCTGGATGCTGATGCCTGTAAGATCCTCATTATATCCCCAGTTGGCCTTTGGAAGTTACCTGTGGCTACTTTTCTTAGGCCTACACATACCTTGGTATCCACTGGGATGGCTTCCCCTCTGTTGGTTCTGTGTGTGAAGCGTGGCCGGCACAGCTCAACACTTTGCTGTAAGATGTTCCTGTCCATCCTATTGCGCTCCACTATCTCTAGCTCATGGAGCCCCTGGTAGGTTACCCTGGATCTGTACACTCTTCTCCTCACTGTGGGTTGGTTGTTAGCATTCTCACCCTCACCACTCACAGCCTCTTCCACATATTGATGTATGAGAGCGACAGCAGCCCCTATCATTTTGTTAGTTTTGTCTGATAAAATGTCCCTGTCTGTGTACACTGGTGGTGTAGAATTTGTGGGGAAAAAACAGAGTGGAAGGTGTTTGCATAGTTTATAGTAGTGTGCTGGGCTGGGCTGCTACCTGTGTAATTGGTTGATTCTGATACATTTCACCTGCCAGCTATGCTAGTTCTCCTTGATTGCCTTCCTAATGCTGTTTTCCCCTCCCATTGCCTTCCTTTTTAAGCCCTGAGGTGTGCCGCGCATACCCAGTGCTCAGATGTGAACAGAACTGCTATTTTCTGTTTTTTTTTCAACCCTGTGCATGCCACGCAAACCTATTTAGGCAATGTAAACACAGTTTAGCAGAAACTGGCCCTCCCTGGACACGAACACACTCTACATTTCTTGGTATAAGACAATACAGCCTTAGACCCACACCCTGCCTTAGCTGTGTTTAGCTAAGCACAAACATGGGCCACAGAGCTCCACTGAGCTCACAGCAAGCATGACACACCCCCTTTTGAGGTCATCTAGCTTTTAGGCTTACACCATGGTCTTGCTGCACCTACATGGTTGGCTGCAAGCTAGCACTGAGAGAAAATCTGTGATTCAATATATTTCCCCTCATTTGCATAGAAACTGACTGCTAATGCATGGTTACATAACTGACACTCAGCCTTCCCCCTTAGCAATCACTATTCCATGGTCTTGTTGTCTTATACATGCCATTGACTATAATGGCAAAATGCATACTCATCTTAAAATTGACTTTTCTAATTTTTTTTATTTTCGGGCCGATCTCGTTTAAACGGCCAAAATCGGCCGAAAAAAGTTATTTTTTATAATTTTGCAACTATTTCCCATGCCTGGCCATTGGCATGCCTACTACATTGAATACATGCTTTCTTTCAAGCTGTCATGCCTCCATTTTGTAATTTGCAGAAATGTATTCAGTTAGTACATTTCTGCAGGCTACACTATTCCTGCATGGATGCCTGCCTGCTTCCTGGATCGCTAATTCACCTCAGTTGCATGGTTTTCACCAGCAAATGGGGTAATTAGCATACAGGAGCTGTGTCCCTGCAAGAATAGTGCAGGAGCACTCATGCACATCCCAGGAGCTCATTCCTGGATCGCACATCAGCCATATTGCCTGCAGCAGCTCTTGCACTATTCCT
>NC_056725.1:1589840787-1589853287 GCF_019279795.1 Protopterus annectens
AGTTAAGGTTAATTTAAAAGACTTTGACTGTTATACTCAGCTGTGGTGCCTTCTGTGTGGAGTCTGCATGTCCTGTTTGTGTTCCCATGGGTATCCTAAGAGTGGTCTTCTTTCCTCCCCCATTACAATGCAATAGGTGGATTTGACACTCTAAATTGTCCATAGGTGTGTGTGTGTGTGTGTGTGTGTGTGTGTGTGTGTGTGTGTGTGTGTGTGTGTGTGTGTGTGTGTGTGAGAGAGTGGGTCTACTTTGACCCATTGAACCCATTAAATTTACACTTTATCAAAACTGACTTAGCCGATCCCACGTAAGTGAAAGTGCATTTAAACAAAAATGCAATTTCACAAAAATTATTTAATCGACTAGAAAAAAACAGAAAACAAACAAAAATATCCAACAAAAGCATCTATACAGGGAGGCAAGCCCCACTTCACCTACCATGTAGGTGTGTGCCCCCTCACCCCCACTACTTATATATTCAAATTCCAAGATTGCAGTACAGTGGGGAAAGGGGAACATTCCCTTATCCTCACTGTACCATGATCTAGCAAAACTACTCAAAATTATTTTTGTGAAAGTGCATTTTCATTTCAACTTTTGCTTAAGTGTGATTAGCTCAGTTAGTTTTGATAAACTGTACATTCAATGGTTCGAAGTAGACCCATGTGAGTATATGGTAGGGAAGAACTACTGAGACAGAACTAGCCACCCAGCAGTATAAACCTTGGCTCTAGAGGACTGCCACTTTTGAAGTGACACCCAACTACATGTGCAAAAATGGGTAAAGGGGTTGTAGATAGCTGGATGAAAGTAAATAAGTTCTGGAGACATGGACACGTTTCAGTCTACCCTATAAGTTACAGCACATGCGGCATTTAAATCTTATGTAGTTATGTAACTTAATCATCTTGCTCACATATATTGACAAGAACAAATATTACACATTAATTTATATCTTTAACAATTGAAAACTCTGCAGAAACACTTCAAAGTAAATTATCATTAGTAAATTTGTCCCCACTAAGTAACGTGACAAAATATAAACATAGTTATGACCAAACCATATACAGGCATTTACAAAATACTTATATTTTTGTTGGACAAGAGTGATATTGTTTTCCAGTCTTTCACATAAAAATTACAATGCTAATTATACTGTTTATTTACTTGCAGTCGAATTTAAAATAGAAGTTTTTTTTTTGTTATACAGACCCCGGGATTCAGTAAGGTTACATGCAAGAATAGCTTATTTCTGCATGGAAACATCTGTTTAAGACTAGCATGGCAGCGCGCCATGCATAGTAATGAAGGCGCGCTGCCTCTGCTCTTAACCGGACATGGAGCATGGACGAGTGCAGGGGGTGTGTCTGAGAGCAGAGCTCTCACACTACACATGCCCTTGCACTCAGGAAGTGCTGTCTGGCAATAATAATGAATGAGAATGCTCACAGGAGGCTGCATACCTCCCACCTGTACAAATCATTGCAGAATGTCCACATGTCACGGCCATACAGCACCCCAATTGTTCTTGCAAATCACTGGGATGATCTCTGGATTGAAGTTGGTAAATAATGCATTACTTTCAGTGTCTGACTTTAAATCCGTGATAAAATGTATATTAAAACAAATCCTGTTACCCTAGCAACTGACCTAAGTTTATAAGAGCAATAATGAAAATATATCCGTAGTTGTACCACAATTTGACAAGCTTTGTCCAGATAGTCTACCTGAAGAGGTTGAGAAGTATGGGGGGTTGCTAGGATGTCTGCCAAATGTGCAGATGCATGCAGGAATCCACAGCAATAAGTGAAACCTGTCCCCTCCAAGAAAAAATAGGAATAGAATTTTTTTTTTATCAAACAGATTAAATTTAACCGTAGGTCCGCGGGTTTGCCCCTTGCTTAGCTACGCATACCGTAGCTTAAATGGCACAAGAAGATAAATAACAAGATACATGCAATTGAAGCAGTACAGCAATAGTGTAGTGGTCGGAGCATTTGCTTTGCAAGCAGTCATTCACATTTCGAATCTCACTGTAGTAAATTCCATTTTCCATGTGAAATCACTGTATAAACATTTTTTTTGCCATATAACCTACTAAATAACAAATATTTGTGAACTGGAGTACTGCATTAAATGAAGATGTGAGGTGTCATTGTAGTAATGTTGTAAAATCCACAGATAAACATAAGTGCCCCATACAGTATATGTACACATGAATCATGGATACAAATTGAAGGTATAATATGTAATGAATGATAAATTCATAGAGTGTCCACATCCACCACATTCCCCAGGAGCCATGTTACATTTCTGTCTAAATTAATGTGGGGGTAAGCGGGAGTAAGCACTTTTAAGCAGCAGTGAGTGGGTTTAAACTCATTTGTGTGGGTGGTAAGCAAAGCGCACACAGGTTAAGCAATATTGAAGCTAATTCTCTATAAGCATATTTAGCTGGAAGTTAGCATTGATTACCATCACGCAAACCTGCGCAAACCCACTTACAACTGCTTAAAAGTGCCTTATCACTGTTTATCCAACAGCCGCTGTTCTGCTCAGCAAAAAAATAAACAGTTCTTGAACCCAGGACCCTGTACACTATAGTAACAGTAGTTAACCAGGGGTCTATATTATATTTTCAAAAGTTTCAAACATCAAGCACCATATTGTCGACACCATATGAGCGATGTTTGAAATTTCGAAAATATAATAAAAAAATAAATAAAAAAACTATACTTACCTAAATGCTGTAGGCAGAGGGACAAGCCCCCCTGAACCCCATATGTGGGCGGCTGAACCCCCACACCCCACTACTTAAATATTCCTACTCCGAGATTGCACTGCATTTAAGTAAAGAGAAAATATTCCCTATGGCGATTTCCATGTTATGCGTGCGACGTTTTGACGTTTCAACCAATCAGGTTCACTCAATACGCGTTCGCCATTTACAATTTTTGATCACGTGATAGTAACCCGTTAACCAGTAAGCCATCACAGCAGTGCATAAGACTGAGGTATTCCCCAAACAGATCCTCACTATAAATAAATCAAAATTAACATGTGAAAGGAATCTATATACAGTTTTATGTTGTCTAACCTACTACATAACATAAATATGTTAACTGGAGTACTGCATAAAGTCCAGATGCGAGGTGTCATTGTAATAAAGTCTTGAAATCCCCCAATAAACACAAGGACCCCATACAGTGTACATACACATGAATCATGTATGCCAAACAAATATATAACATGTAATGAATGATAAATCAATGCCAAACAGCAAATAGTGTTTTAATTTAAAATTTAGCAACACTAAGCATTGAACATCCCTGCTTACTAGGTGTAAGCAATGTATAGGCCAGCTAAATCAGTTCAAGCAATGCCAATCTTAGGTAAGCAGGTTTGCCCATAGGTTAGCATTTTCAAAACCATCCATTCATGGCAAAGTGCAGGAAATTGGCCCTATTTAAACCCCACAGGTGGGAATACATCTCATAACTTGTTGCAGCTTCCTCCTGTAGGCACTATGGCCAGTGTGGGTTAAGGATTGCGCTTTCGAGGGCAGCGCTGGGGTATCCAGGAGTCCAAAGTCATGGCAGGACTCTTTGTTAAAGACCATGATTAGAGACTGCTGCAGGGCCAGTACCAGGGTTCCCAGTATAAAGTGGAAGCCTGGGACCATCTCGACCATGACCTCTCCAGTGCCACTGGCATCTCTCGAACTGGTGTGTAGGTCAGACATCACTATGCCAACCTGAAACGGAGAAAGAGGGAGCTCTTGGATCAGTGGATCCAAGAGGCTAGGCAGACGGGTGATATCTCAGCCATGTGTAAGTATCATTCTACTACCTGTTTAACTCATTACATCTGAGTGATGCCTCCAGGTGCATCTGCAGTTACCTTCTACTCCTCCTCTAGGTGTCAAATATTACTTGCTCATACTTGTATTAATAATTCCAAAATCGTGCTACATTCAAGGTATCAGAATATTTTATCTTGAAGCATACATAATGGCAAACACAATTGTATTGATATCTGACCTCTGTCAAAGAGTATTTGTTAGAATTGTAAAGTGATAACTTTATTTTTAATGCCTCAGGCCACACCCACTAGGAGTTAAAGGTACACACTCAAAAGAGTTGTACTGGAGGGAATGAGCTAATAATTTCCAGCTCATGTATACTATGGATAGGTATGGCTAAATATTCCTCTTGTGTCTTTGACAGTGTCAGACAAGCGGGCTGTGAATTGGGAAGTCCATGCCTGTAGGCTGGCGAGGCTGCATTGAGAGGCAGGTTAGTAATAATCTTGCATGTAATGTCATAAGAAATAAATCTAAAAGTAGTAGAAAGTTAATTGCCAATATAAAACCTGTATTGCATATGGCATGTACTGAATAAACCAGACAATATGGCAGGAAGAGTCTCATATAGGTTGTGTGTAAAAGGTTAGCAGCCTGGCAATAAAGGTCTAACTCCTGGACTGCTTGTGTTTACTCTGGTATCATATGGTAATGTAGTGTTGCAATCTCTTAATAGTACTGTTGTATTAAGCACTGTTACTCACACTGTGCTACATAAATAAAATGTGTAAGAATGTCAGTATATGACTGTTGTAATCACACGGTCATATTGTACTACTGAGATAGACTTACACAGAAAACAGTGAAAAGACAGACAACATAATCGAAATAGCACACTCAAATGAGAAGTGAAGTGTTGTATTTTTAGCACACACAGCCATGGTTTGAATCCTGGGAATGGTAGTAAGCTGTATGCAGAATCATGCACCACAACTGTACAGATATTGTCAGAAAGTCCAGATAATTGGCAAAAGTCCCCTGCCTGTCACCCTGTCCCCCTGGCAAATCAGTGGGATGATCCCAGAAGTTTAGGCAGCAAATAATGCCATACAACTGATTGTTAGACATCATAACTGTCAGAAATATATCTATAAGAACAAACCTGTCACTCTAGCAATTCACCAAAGTGTTATGAGAGTAATAAGCGAAGTATGTCCCAACTCCACCTCATGTTGTAAAGCTATGACCAGAGTGTGTGCAGTAACAGAGTGAGACGTATGTGCATAATAATAATGTGGAATCTGGTAATATGTGTGGCAACATTCAAGTAGTGTTAACAAACATTCCCCCCACAGGTCGGTCAGATACAAAAACTGTGCCTAGAAATAAAAGATTGAAATCCTGTACTGGTACTATTTAGTCTGGTATTGTATGGCATTGTTAGTGTTGCAGTACCTCTGACTAATACGGTATTACTCATCACTATCATCCACACAGTGCTACATAACAAAACTGTCTAGGAAACCCACTATAAGAGTGTTGTAATTACAAGGTCAGATTGTAAAACCATGGGAGACTTATAGACAGAATTCAGAGAAAAGATACACAGCAATATCTATATTGCACACTCAACTGTGATGTACACTGTTTTATTTTTAGCAGACACAGCCATGGTAGAATCCTGCGAGTGGTAGTAAGCTATATGCCGAATCATACCCCCTCAACTGTCCAGATCTGTCCAGAATGCCCAGATAGTTGGCCCATATCTGCTGCCTGTTACCCTGTCCCTCTGGCATATCAGTGTGATAATCTCTGACATTTAGGCAGCATTTAATGTCATATAACTGACTGTCAGGCCTGTAAATATTTGGAAAATGTCTATGAAAACAAAACTGTCATTGTAGCAACTCACTAAAGGTTTATGAGGACAATAGTCAAAATATGTCCCTGTTTCACCTGCAGGTTGTCAAGACATGCCCAGAGTATGTGCAATAAGAGATGGAGAGGTATGTGCATAAGATCAACCTGGAATCTGGGAATATGCGTAGAAATGGTCAGGTAGTGTTAAAAAACAATACCTCCACAGGTATACCAGGTAAGAGGTGTATACTGCAGGTAAAACACAGTTCATGTATATAGTTGTCTACATCCATACCACTGTCCAAAATAAGTCCATAGGGTAGTGTAATAATACCTGTAAGGTACAGTTCACAACACTGACTAGGAAAGTAATGAGAACTACAAGGATATATAAGTTGTTAATTGACATCCCCCCCAACATACCTGCAACAATAAACTAAATACACAACTTAATCTGTATGTGTACAATTAAATCTACTGTTGGGACATATGTCCTATTGTTTGATAAATATTGAAATCTGTTTTTATGCATGTGCCATGTTGAAATACTCCCACATTGGAGGCATGCTGCCATCAGTCTACCTGCATGCTGTTGTAATGGCAACTGCGGTTCCATATATGCATGTGTTCTGTTTGCTATGCAACTGTTCCATATCTGGTGTTTTGGTTTAATGGGAATATCTATGCATGCTGTTATACCTAATCCTGGAATGTGTTGACTATTACTAACCCACATATGTTTTACAATTGAAACATCATAGCACATTTGGGAAGGCCGGCCCCAGCGGACCCACCTCTCCTACCTCATCTGGCTGTGGTACCGGGCACCAGCACATCTGGGACTCACCCCAGGACCTCCTCATCTACTGGTCCTGCACCACCTTCAGGTAGAACCACCTCAGGGGATGGGGCTTGCCCCCCTCTGGGAGTGGGCGTGGACAGGATACTGTCACCTGTCATCAGGTCCAGGGTCTGGTGCATAGTGAACTCCGTAGGGAGTTTGGAGATCTGCTATGCTAGCTTGAGGGCCGCGTGGTGCATCCAGAGCATCAGCCTGCCCCTCCTACCCAGCCCCAGCACAGCCACCTTTGGGGCCATGAAGATGCAGTGGTGACTGCCTATGGGTTGGGACCTCAGTCCCACTGTTTCCACAGGGGGGTCATGGTCTTCCAACTTCCAAACATCCCTCCTCATCCAAGGTGTTTACCCCCCACATGTGTCATATACCTCCCCTGTATGCTGTCTTGTCTGTCTTCTCTGTTATCTTACACAACCTACCTCCCCAAATATACTTACTATCCCTCCCCATCATCCCACTCTCACCTTAAAAAAGGGAAATCTGTTCCAAAAAAAAATCTCGCCCCATACATAGCTGTCCATTTCATACACGTGTCCACTGGACACATGTAATCTGGTATAATTGGCTTCACAACATATTATTGTTGTCCTCACCCGTCTCTCAGGGGTATGAGTGTCCAAATCTACATCCAAATCAGTGTATATCCACAGCTGTTGCAGTAGAGGAAATGGGCAGCTATGGACCTTCCCACTACCTGTCCTGCACATCCCTAGCTATTTCTCCTACTGTCTTTCCATCTTTGTGCTCCTTTTTTCATCACTTTTCTATCAACCCTTTTTCTTTTCTTTCTAAGAAATTAGAGTGGGGGTAAGCAGGAGTAAGCACTTATAAGCAGCAGTAAGCAGGTTTAATCCTGTTTGCATGGGGGTAAGCAATGCCTACAAAGGTTAAGCAATTTAGAAGCTAACTGAGTATAAGAAAATGTAACCGGAAGTTAGCAGTGCTTACCTTGACACAAACCCGCATGAACCCACTTTAAAGTGCCTTAATCACTCTGTATCCAATGGCCCTTGTTCTGCCCAATGACAAAATAAACAGCCTTTTGCAAGGCTCGAACCCAGGACCCTGCACAACATAGCCAAATTGATTTACTGTTAAGCCATGTCAGATATACATATCCCTGATGTTTTCACAAACATATCATCCAGCACAATCATTCAATAGTACAGGAAATGTATTTATACATGTAGATGTATGTGTGTGTATGTGTGTGTTTGTGTGTATAAATATATATATAACATATTTACACAAATGTGGACCCCAAATCCGTGTCTAGGGAAATTGTTTGGCATCCCTAAAATACATAAAAATTCATCTAATCCCCCTTTCAGACTAATCATATCTAATAAGAGAACAAAAACTGAAAACATAGCTCAGTATATTGACTTTGTCCTTAACCCATTAGTTCAAGCAACACCTCATTATATCAAAGACTCTTGGGACTTTTTAAACACTTTGTTTAATGCTGACACTGATCTTCCCAACAGCATACTTGTTACCCTGGACATTGTAGCATTGTATACCAGTATACCCCATGTGGAAGGTGTTTACTATATTAAACATTATTTGTGTAAATATGTTAAATTACCTAGGAAATGAATTGACACACTAGCTACTCTTGTTTCTTTAGTATTGGAGAATAATTTTTTACACTTCAATACAGACATCTATCACCAAGTCAGAGGTGTGGCAATAGGAACGAAGATGGCCCCTGCATTTGCGAATTTTGTCCTGGCTGAGTGGGAGACTGACACCTTGGTACACTTGCCTGGGTTTTTCTTTATCAGATGTTATAAGCATTTTATTGATTATATTTTTTTTGTTTGGGAAGGGAGTGTGGATCAACTCAAAATGTTTGTTGACATATATCAAACAGTATTGGGTTTGTGAAATTTGTAATTGGTAGTTATGGTGATGTGGTTTCATTTTTGGATATTGTTTCCACTGACAGAGAAAAGAACTGTTTCAACTCTTCTATTCACTGACAGAGAAAAGAACTGTTTCAACTCTTCTATTCATAGAAAAAGTACATTTAGGAACAATTACACTGATTATGATAGTTCTCACCCACATTTCATGAAAAGAAATGTCCTTAAGAGTCAGTTTATTAGGGTGTCTAGACTGACGAGTGATAATATGGTTTTTGAAAGGGAATGTGACTTTTTCTCCATTTTATTTGTACAGCAAAAGTATCCTGTATCTTTAATTTATTGAATTAGAAATCAAATCACAGGGGAAAGACTTACCAAATATAAACCGAGAAATCATATATGGATTCACTCCAACACACAATGTACGTAGAGACTCCACTGATTCCACACACTCCCTTAGTTTCTCATTACCCATGTGTAGAGACTTAGTTGACCTTAAACACATCATACAAAACAACGGGAAGATATTGTTATATGATCAGAACATTAGGACCGACCTAGGGGTAGAACTTATTTTTTCGTATAAAAGAACCAAGACTTTAAAATAATTTCTTTGAGAATAAAGACAATCAGTTCAGTTTAGCCCCAGTAATTAATGTTTCCCAACCTAAAGGAATGCATAAATGTGGTAAATGTGTGTGTTGTCATTACATCTTTGAAGGTGAAACTTATACTTTTCCAACGCTTTCAGTAAGATAGTTCATTATGCAGCAATTTTAGGTCTTTTAGGCTTTTTGTGTTGGAACATATTAAGATTTTCTTTGGAGACGCTGACTGCAAATTACAGGTTCAGAAATTGAAGTGGCAGCTGAGATTGAAGGCTGAATTCTTCCCAGGATTGAATGAGTCCCTGAATCTTAAATGTGCCTTAAAATGGTTTCAGTAACCCTAGAGGTTTTAGTTTTTAATTAGTTGTATTCAATAATGCTTTTTATTCACTATGTGTAACACAGGAATTTATTGTAAAACTTGGGCAAGTTAGATTTCAAAGCTTTTTTCTTACTAATACAGTACAGGTAATTTGATTGGACATCCTAATGTATTTGTATCATTCATGCATATATATTTTTACTATTGTGTTGTTGTTTACTATTGGCTCCTAGATGCATTGTGTTATTATTCATGATCTCTGGTACGACTGTTATACATCTGTCCCTTGACATTTGATCCATTCTGAAGAAGTTCCAATACAAATTAAAAGAAAAGAAAGCTTAAGAAATCATTGTGGGCTGTAGATATTATTTCCTTTCATATTTTTTTTATTTTTTAGTGTCTGGTAGAAGTTTTAGATGCATATTTTAATATTTCTTCTATATCATTATCGGTTTAACTAAACATATATATATATATATATATATATATATAAATACTTCTATAGATATATATATGTCTACATATATATGTATATATATATATATATATATATATATATATATATATATATATATATATATACACATATATATATATATATATATATATATATATATATATATATATATATATATATATATATATCTATAGATATAAAAGAGAACACAAATACATGTATGACCAAAGGCACCATTAATGAGGGTGAGGGGGCCCAAGCTAAGTACCTCTTGTAATTATTGATTTCACCCCTCCCCCACAGCCAAACAGATCTACCTTGCGACACAATACCAACACTTGCAAGTCCCATACCCAGAACCCTACACAACAGAGCCACAAGAAGTCAACAGCAATCCATCCCCACCTGTATGATGTCAGGATGGTATCAATAACATATCATGCAGTACAGTCTGGCTACTATACGAAATGCACAATGTGGAAGCAGTAAACATTCCAAAGATACATACACACACACACACACACACACACACACACACACACACACACACACACACACACACACACACACACATATATATATATATATATATATATATATATATATATATATATATATACACACACACAGGTTTGCATACAAAAGAAAAAAAAAAAAATTAAAGTCTCGTATCTTATTTTATCTTTTTAAATCATCTGTTTAAATTGCTTTGTTTCTCATGTAATATTTTATTTTTATGCCTTTTGTGAACTTGTACAACTTATGGACTTTTCTCCCCGGGCCTCTACTGAAAATGGACATATATCCAGTTGGACTAGCCCGGTCAACAAATGTAAAATAAAATAAAATAAAAAAAAATAAATATGTGTGTGTTTGTGTGTGTGTGTGTGTGTGTGTGTGTGTGTGTGTGTGTGTGTGTGTGTGTGTGTGTGCAGACACTTTTAACTAGTTTCCATTTAATGAATTAAGTTCTTGGTTGCGATGGCAACCGTAAAAATGTCTTTTTTACGATATTCCTGTTAGAATTTAGATGCGCAGGGATCTCATTGCTCTTTATTTATTTAAATATAGAATTACTGATGAAATGCAATAAGCTCTTTAATTATTTAAATGCTAAACATTTTTTAGCTTACTAGTTGCAATAAGAGTTTTATATAAGTTACACTTTAGATTATACAAACATTCACAATGAATGTAACGTCTTTGACTGTTTGATGGCATTGCCGTTTTAAATAATGATTGAAGTACCTAATTATATAGGGCTTGGTTTTTAAACATTGTGTTATTTAAGCAGTTTTATGTAGGGTTTTCATTTGTCTGATGAAGCGTGGCTGCGACCAGCTGGCGCTTACCTTCACCAATTATACCTACAATAAAGAAGAGTTCTACACTTTTATTACGGCTGCCGACAATTTTCTGAAATAGTGACTTTTGGAACTGTATCTTGGAACAGTGTTTGCTTTTTATTTTTCCAATTGTTTACATCGTGGTGAGATCAGGTTTCTGCTTTTTACAGGTGCCCTCCATTATTATACAGAGGTCATGAATAGACAATGAGGTGAGATGGTGGGACTCATCAACCGTGGATTGTCTGTGCTCGAGCATGTGGTAGGAGTGGTGCAATGGCCATGTGGACACAGGCCAGCAACACCAACAGCTGAAGGTTGACGTGGACGTGCAAGGACACCAACCCACTCCCATAGTGGCAGTACCAGCCCCAGCACTGCATGGAGGACACTGGCCACATCACACCACAGCAGGCCACATGCACGTCACCCTGGCCAGTCCCAGGAGGGACCTGGTTCCAGCGGACATATGTCATCATCAGGAGAGAGTGCCATAGTGTGGCTGGTACCTGGACATAGGCAAACAACCATACGCTCTGCAAGGATGGCATGCAGGGTCAAGCCAACAATGTAAACATCAACGACCAGCAAAAAACGATAGTGAACACGCAGTAATGAAGAAATAATGATTATTTATTTATAATTCCTTCAAATCCAGACTGGTTTTGGCTATTCAGCCATTATCAATGAATACAATAAAGTTTATCTGTGAAATGTTAGCATATGCCCAAAGTTTATGACAGATGGACCCCCCGATGGGGACATGTATATTCTGCAAACCCGAAGTAGATCCCATACACGACATTACCTACTATAACTGTGGACTAGACCCTACCACCCCTGTAGAAACATTGATGTGGATGAATGTGTGTGTGCATGCACCTTCCACTACCCTTTAGGATGAGGTCTGTTCCGGTTATATAGAACATCCCCAGGCATGTACAGTATGTTAAATGGGGATGTAATGGTTGTTTATGGACAATAGATAGTGTGACATACCGTCATATACACACTGACAAACACATAGTCAGACACACAAATGAGAAACTTGGGCCTGTCAGTGCTAACTACCTTGTCAGCATGTCCATTGTGTTACAGGAAGGTTGCACACAGCACATGCATAACTGAGCTGTATAGTGTTATCAGTTACCTGTATGGTTGATGGTGACAGTGGTCATCATCCAGTCGTATATGGGACATATACCGGGGGTACCATGGTGTAATGACAGTATACCCAGCATCCACACCCCAATGTGGATATTGTACGCACTGGAACCCATGAAAGCACTGTGACATAACCACCATCACACATTGACCAGAACTGCAATACAACCCCTTGTTCATCCCAAGAGTGCTACTACAGGGATATGC